>NW_028251603.1:0-135965 GCF_964263255.1 Lissotriton vulgaris | reverse complement strand
AACTGTAACTAACTCATCCAAATCTTTAGTCTGTCAACCCCCACAAACGTTATGCAGTTGTTCCTATGACCTAGATGGTAAGCTTCGGACCAATGCAAATGATACTGCTTGCTTGGCATTCTTAGATGGGTCTACTATCCCTGAATGCTGCTCAAAAAGCTCCCTGACGTGATATAAATAATTTGCTGATGATTCATTTTAATTTAATTTGCAATTGTGTATCCTTCCCCAGTCTGCCGTGCAAGAATTCACCTTAGTTACTGCATCCACTAATTACATGTGTGCTTCTTGCAGCGCTTCGGTGATGTCTGTTGTCTCATCTGGCCAAGTGGCTGCAGTCAGGACTCTTTGACGTACCTCTGGGGGCAAGACAGCTCCTAGCATTTGATTTACATATGCCCAAGTAGTGTCATAATAGGAAAAGATGGTCACTAGTTCCTCTCTGAACCTTTTATGTTATTCCCTAATATTGGTAAACTCTTACTAAATTCCTGAGGTCATCTGTGGCCCAAGGAGCATGAACTGTCCCTATGGCTCATTGACACCAGGTAATTGCCTTAGCAGACTGGAGAATACCCCCTTCTTGTACATTGGGAGTGTGAGCATCAACTGGAGACCAGAACTGGGTCATTGGGACTCTCTCCATTAGGAGATGCTGAGGACTTTAGAATAGCACACTTTGTGTTTGTACTAGTCCAGGGGTCCTCAGGTTTGAAAGATAGAAGGGGCATAGGTAGAATCCTTTGGAGCACTGAGATTACCTGAGTGGGTACAGGTGACCAGAATGGATAGAGGAGGAGGTAATCCTACAAGGAAGTCTTCAATGTCTTCAGGAGTCTCACTTGTCCTTGTTTACAAAACTTCCCTTAGGTGCACTATTTTATCAAAATCAAAGAGCCCCTCTAACGAAAATTCTAGGAAGGTTCTGTTTTGGTGCACCAGTGTCATTTAACCAAAAGCTTGCATGTTATGCGCCCATAATGTGCATACATATGTGTTGGGGGTTCTTTTTGTGGTCTGACTTCCCTTGATCCTGGACCTGCCTATCTCTCAATTCATACCAGACGCTTTCAAAATAAAGACGCAAAAAGAGATGGGGTGTGTATTGTGCTTTATGTTATTTTCTGTTATGTTTCTCACTAAAAAGCAGTACACAAGTTATCACTCTAGACTCGAGGCACAAACACAGTTCATTGTGGAAAGAGAAAGAAGGAAAAAGAACAATACTCTCTGTTAACTCAATTCACTGAGTTCCCTTGAGTTCAAAGAACTTATCTTTGTGCGAACCTTGGTGCAGCTAAACTTTGTGTTCAGATCTGACCAATGGGTATACCTCAATATATACCATATTCATACAACGTCAGAACTCAAAATCCATACTCAACACTCTGCATCTCATGCTCAGACCTTGTATTACCTATACTCATACCTGATGTGCTGTACCTTAGGACCTTTAGAATGGACAGCCTAGTACTTTGAACCTAGTGTTTCAACCTAGAGCTTAGAGTTTTATGTTCTGAATCTACCACTTTAAACCTAGAACCCTCTTTGCATTTACAATAAATCTTCCTCTTACATGTCCTTACCCTCTTTCCCTTGTGTATTTTGGTAGCCAGAGTCCCCAGTAGTCATAGGACTTGAGCGCAGAGAGCAGACCTGAAGACACAGCTAAGTTCCCCTGGAAAAAAACAGACAAAGGATTTTTAATATGGTTCCCTACCTTTTCAAAATGTGCGCACTTGGTTGTTCAAGTGAGAATCATCTCCAGTCCAGCCCTTAAAATGGAAGTGCCTGGTTCTTCGAGGACACAGCACCAAAATCTGGAGAATAAAAAAACACTTTACTCATTCACTAACAGAATACACATTTATTTAGACTTGTCTAAAACGTGTGTTGACTCATGGAGAACTTCAGCCACCAGACATCTGAAAAGACTGAAAACACAGGAAGTATATATTCAAATGTCCACCTCAAACAAATGTTTTACTGATTAACAGGTGTGAGACATAATTTTAACAAGGCTTCACGCAATTAGAAACTGTTCCGGCTTCCCAAAACTTGATAGTAAGTAAAATGCTCAAAGTTTAGCAGTGTACAGAGATACATATATTAAGTAATGTGTGGGGACAGCAACTGTCTCAAAGCAGAAACTGATATTTTGCATTCTTCCAAGGTCGACAGGGATGAAATGTGACCTTCGCAGACATTCCTTGTGTGGAGGAGAGAAGCACTGGTCAGGGGGCGATGATCTGCACACACACATTTTATTTTTGTTTACTCATTATTGGCATTGCTGAGTTTTTCATTTAACTTCCACAGTAGTAAATAAGACAAGAAACCTGTTGAAACATATACTCCCTGGGCAGACACAGACAGTGAACCAGGAATGCCCTTGGACTCTGAAGGAGAAAATGGATACAACTTCGAAACTCTCACAATAGATTCCTGTTGGGAGGCTCCCGGGGTACGAGACTCTGAGGCTCTCGCTGACTCCGATGTCCTGCAACTACAGGTACAACACCAAGATGGGCCCTTCCATTTCCCCTGGACTCACCGAGAGGAGGAATCCAAGTGCGTGACGTCAGCTCCAGGACACCTATCAGGAGACGACTGCCGGGAGATAAAGGAAGTAACCAGTCATCCTGGTGCGGACGCCCAGGAGCAAAGGGCAGTAAACGCCGTGAGGAGTCCCTGAAGACGGTGCACAGACCGCTGCGACCGACGTTCCTGTCTGTGGAGAGTTGCCCGGAGGACAGCAGCACCGCGATACGCCCCGCCACGCTCCAGGAGGAGGGTGGCTGGAGCAGGTACTATACCGCATACAGGGGTTCACAAAGTCATGGGGAGGGAACGGGTAGGTTGTGGGTGGTCACCGCACAACGCCTCTTCTCTGTTCTCTACATTTCGGTTTTCTCATCACTGATCCCTCACAGTCCCCTTCCCAGGTCCTGAGATATTGAATGCAGTCCACTGACTTGTGGCCTGTTTTGTTCTTCTATTTTTCCTGCCATTTCCTAGACTTCTCCGGTTTGAGAGCTTGAAAGCCCCATACCTCCTGACATTCCTGGAACCAGTGAAGAGGCACTGCTCCTGGAACCCGACTCCTTTAAGACTCTTGCTTTTGTTCATTCCAATAAAAAGACCTCACTCAAAACTGACTAGTATCTGAGCATACTTTGGGGACATTCACTTCCCCCCTCCTCACAAACGACAAAGAGTTGGATAATGTAGGGAGAGTCCATAGGTCACAAGATGGAACAAGTTATAGCCTAGATGGGAGAGGCGCAGAGCAAACTTGAATGGGCCCTGGAAAAAATGCCAGTCAGGCTGAAATGGATCGGGCTGTGTTCACCTCGGCAATACAAACCCAGGCAGACAACGTCACGAAGTTGGCAGAAGGACAGACACAACTACTACAGGTCTTGGGACAAGGGAAGGCTCCTGCTTTACCCGGAACTGTGATACCCTTACAAAAGTATGTCACTGGCGATGATCCAGTGTAATTTTTTGAAAATTTTGAACTGGCTGCCAGGGCTAGCGCATGGCCTGCAGACCGTTGGCCCCCCTTTTACCTGGCGCCTCTACATTTTGATGAGGCGCAAGCCGCTTATCAGATAGCCCACCGAGATGGAAGCGCTGCGTATGGCCATGTAAAACAGTTTATACTGGATAGACTGGGGGTTGACGAAGAAGCCCACCGCCTTCACTTTAGACAAGAAAGGGGTGCAACAGGAGACACCCCAAAGACTATTTTTTACAAAATAAAGGAGGCAGCTGACCGCTGGCTCAAGCCGATGGAGGCCTCTTGAGAAGAGATCACGGACATAACATATCTAGAGCCATTTTTGGAAGCATTACCTTATGGGACCCAGAGGTGGCTGCGTCACCACGCTAGTCTTACTTTAGAACATGCACTGGAAATGGCCACGTCCTATGCCTGCAAACAAAACAAGTGATGGACAGAATGTGGATCAATGTCACACATTCACCCCAGTCCAAAGATCTGGGCCCAAATCCATCGTTTTTTTGCACTCCACACCACCCTGGGTTAGACAATGGCGATATGCAAATCAGCTCTGACCCTGTGCCCCAGGGAACAGTCCAGTCCGAACTACAAAAGCCATGTCCTTCCCAGAACGGAATCAAGCATCCGAGGACCGGACCGGTTTCGAGGTAACACCTCTCATCAGCCCGGCTAGCTTGACTGGATTTGGGCCCAGATCTTTTGACTGGGTTGAATGTGTGACATTGATCCACATTCGGTCCATCACCTGTTTTGTTTGCAATTGCCGCCATAAGTGCGCTGGGGATGCTCAGACGTGGGTCCCAGGCACTCCACACCACTGGAGTCAAGCTAGCCGGGCTGATGAGAGGTGCTACCTCGAAACCGGTCCGGTCCTCGGATGCTTGATTCCGTTCTGGGAAGGACATGGCTTTTGTAGTTCGGACTGGATTGTTCCCATGGGGCACAGGGTCAGAGCTGATTTGCATATCGCCATTGTCTAACCCAGGGTGGTGTGGAGTGCAAAAAAACGATGGATTTGGGCCCAGATCTTTTGACTGGGTTGAATGTGTGACATTGATCCACATTCGGTCCATCACCTGTTTTGTTTGCAATTGCCGCCATAAGTGCGCTGGGGATGCTCAGACGTGGGTCCCAGGCACTCCACACCACTGGAGTCAAGCTAGCCGGGCTGATGAGAGGTGCTACCTCGAAACCGGTCCGGTCCTCGGATGCTTGATTCCGTTCTGGGAAGGACATGGCTTTTGTAGTTCGGACTGGATTGTTCCCATGGGGCACAGGGTCAGAGCTGATTTGCATATCGCCATTGTCTAACCCAGGGTGGTGTGGAGTGCAAAAAAACGATGGATTTGGGCCCAGATCTTTTGACTGGGTTGAATGTGTGACATTGATCCACATTCGGTCCATCACCTGTTTTGTTTGCAACGTCCTATGCCTGGGCACAAAATAGGAGTCTTGTGAAGGAGCCTGAGAAACACGAGACCACTACAGTGGGGAAAAAAATTAGAAGAAACCCACCAAAGCTTCCATTGATTCCCCGAAAACACGATCAGGACAACCAGAGATTTTCCCCTCGACTGGTCCCCAATGTTTCAAGTGCGGGCAGTGGGGACATATAGCCAAGTTCTGCAGGAAGCGGAAGAAAAAGACGGAAGAGGAGCCCATGGACATCAGTTATCTGCCTCAGTCGATCCAATACGCTCAGGAGACTGGTCCGGTTTTCTATGTGAGTCCGAGACTAAATAACCACCCTATAACCACCCTCTTGGACTCTGGCTGTAAACACTCTGTTGTGCGACACCAGCTTGTTCCCCCCTCATCTCTCTTATTCGGCAGATATGTCTCTATCAGATGTGTACACAGGGACAGTAAACACTACCCCCCCTAGCCAGAATAACCCTACAAACCCAAGAGGGGCTAGAAATTACGGCTGATGTACGGGCTCTACCTCACCTCCCTGGGCCTCTAATCATTGATATAGATAGCCTCTGGTTTTCTGATCTGGTAGGTGAGGTCCTCAAGACAGGTGTAGCTCAGACACCCAAAATCCACACAACAATCTCCTGACATCCGCGCCATGGGCTACTGATGCTCACTTTAGAACTGCCCAACTTAATGACAGTTCTCTTAACAACACCTGGCAAAGTGCCAAAGACACCCTTAATGCCCCTAAATGGGCGTATCCTTGTTTTATTGAGATAAATGGCCTTCTATATAGGGAATCCAAGGAATGCGAAGACCGCAATTAATAGGGCCCAAAGGTTTTAGGGTCCAAATCCTGTTCTTTGCGCATTTCCACCTTCTTGCAGGTCAGTTTGGGGCCGAGAAAACGTCTCAAGTCATACTCCGTAGCTTGTTCTGGTCGCGGGTCCACGCTCAAGTCAGAAACTACTGCCAGGAATGTACTTGTCAGGAAACACTGTGTTGCCTCAATCTGTGCTCCCAAGTTTCAGTCCAGGACACGGACATTTGCGAAACCCAGCCGGGTTAACATTTGGTATCCTTTGTATTAGTAACTCTTCCCTCCCAAGATGGCCGCCGCAGTGGCCATCACGCTATCCTTAGTAATCAGTGGCAGTCTAGTGGAAGAAGGAAGAGCGCGGCTTTAGAACTGTGCACTTCAACGACTTTCGTGAGGAAGAAGCACCCGAGTCCTGCTGCTCCGCGTCTATTTTTCATGACGGGAGTCAGCGGGTTGCTGAAGAATATCGAACACCCAGAGTCTTGCTGCTCCGCGTCTATGATCACGACGGGAGTGAGCGTTTTCCTGCAGAATTAAGAAGTTAGTCACAAAAGTTACCAACGGTCGCTCTGCCTTTCCTTCATAGACAGAGTAACCGTTTTTAGGTTGAGGTAATTTCGGCAGACCGGACGTCCGAGATTTATTGTCAGTAAGAGGGCTGCTTTATCCCTCCCTCTTTTTGGCTCTCCCTCCATTGGCTGGCTTCCTAAACGGAGGCTAGCCATTGGAGGAGAGAGCTGTCCCTCCGAATAGGCTCCGTCTTTTTTGGATTTGGAGGCGTAAGTTTTGCTTTTCTTAGACAGTGACGTCGCCCGTCACTCAGGACAGCAAAACCACGCCCCCGAATCCGAAAAATTCAGAAGCTGGCGGGTGCCATTTTTTCTCGTCGCCCTGCGCTCTCCCTCCTCCCGTTCCGAGCTCCAGGCGTCGGAGGCACAAACTCTCGCTTTCTCGTTCTTACCTTCTGCCCCCAGGTAAGGTTCCTAACTGTTGTCTGTTTAGCCATATCTCCGCCAACTTGGAACCCTCCCTCTCGTGTTGTATGTCCGGGCCCTCTACCCGATAAAGGTGTTTCCAGGTTCGAGGGCCGGGACGGGTAGAATAAACAGCGGTGTGGCTGAACTCCCGGTGCCGCAGAAGGAAGTCCCAGGTCAATGCAGTGCCCTATGCTTGTGCCAGCAAAGAAACTTCTGCCACGGTATGAGTGTTGTGTTCGCTCCTCTTAGCGTCCGTGCGCTATCCACGGGTACCGACCAAGACCCTCTGTGGAGATAAAACCTCCCACCTCTTCTCCAGCGAACCTTTCGGGGCGCATCTGAAGGGAACTGGCTGCCGGGCGCTTCTTTAAAATAAAAATAAACCTTTCCTGCGCCTCTCGTTGGTATCCTCTGCTCACAGCTGCGATTGATTGAAGCCCAGACCCCCCCCCTTACAGCCGGCCCTGCCAGCACTGGCAGGAAAAGGGGCGGCGCAGGCTGCAAGTGGATTGTATTGGATTGTTGACATAATCAGGAATATAACTTTTATTGTAAGAATGCGGTGACGTGTAATGCGAGTACTGTCGTGGCATAGGCGGACTCCATACCCAGGGACGATAGACACTATTCGGGCCCCTATATTATGCATTACACTCCTCTCGTATAACATGGGTACGGATACAAAAATAAGAGGTGGACAGGAGAAGTGTTAAAGAAGAAAACCATGCGTGTGTATTGTTGGGCAGGGTGTGCCGTGCATTGTCGAGATAGATGGCCCGCAGTGGCTTCCTCCAAATACTGCCTCAGTCTTGACCTGTTGAGTCATCGGTGAAAACACTCAGGTGAGCCCATGCGTGTGTGCAGAGATGTGCAGAGGAGCACACGTAGCCGCCTCCGGCCTGTCCTCTATCCACGTAGAATACATACAAAGCACTCTGCATGGCTTTGGAAGCGAAACTGCAGGAAAATGCACACTCACTGCTTGTTACAAAATAATTGCTGGAGCATTTTAGGTAGGGTTTGAATCTTGCCTTTTCAAGCAATGCATATTGGGGATGTCTTTCAGAGCCTCTCGAGTGTTGAGTTGTTGAACAGCAGGACGGCAATGGAGATTTGGGTACCCAGGTCAGGTTGCAAGTATCAGCTAGTAAGCCGTGGCTGCGCATGTCTAACACTGATCTGTGACATAACGATACAATGATGGTGTTGGACGCTTGTGGAGGGAGCTGTGCCCGGTTAGGGCCTGGGAGTACAAAACTTGGAGATGGTGACAGGCATTTTTTTGCTTCCTATGCTGAGGACAGCAGGTTGACAGTCTTTCAAGTTATTAGCAATTGTTTCCGTGGCTGGAGGTTTATTTTTTCGTAGAACATGCTTAGATGTTCCTTTAATTCACCTAGGTGAAAATGACTTGGTTCAATGGTCTGGTGTAGCTCTGCTGAAAATAATGAAGGGCGAATAAAAGAGGATATGGAGGTTATGGTTAGTGACGCATGTGGTGTGGACAGAAGTTGTACCGCAAAGGCTTGTGCACTGGGTGATCAAGCATAATGCAGTGGAGAAGGACAGGTGGAATGTGAATAAGGAGATACAAAGATTTTGCAGTTTCATCGAAATTGGCTTTCCTGAGCCTAGCAACATTTTGCAAGATGATTTCTGGTTATTTAGGCAAGGCGGGTGCATCTTTCCTTCATGAACAACAAATTCAACTTTCTTGATATACATGAATCCTTGTCAAAAAAGGTGGCATATTATGGTGTTAAGTGTGTTATTTGAAGCAACTGTTTGAGTGTCAGGCAAAAAAGAAGACAGTAAAAAACCTTGTAGGGGAAAGCTTGTTTGTGGCTGTTGGAGCAATAGCCTCCGTTATGTTTCTCATGCCTCTGAAGACGTGATACAGTCCGGGCCTCTGTTTCCCCTTAAAGCCCCATTAAGAAGCTTGGGCCTTGCCTGTACGCTGTGGTGCCCTGGTCCTTCCTCACCTCCTGTTTGGGGTTTTGGGAATGTGTTTGGAGGAAATCACTTTACAAAAGACGCTGCAGCCTCTGAGGGATCCCTCTACCCCAAGGCCTGCTCCCAAGTGACAGCAGGCTCTCTCGATAGAGACAGGCCAAAGCGGGCCCTCCAAATCCCAGGGGTGCTCCCCTCCCGCTGTCCGTGTCTTTTTCCCGCCCCCTCCCGCTGATGAGGTCGCCGCTCTCGTTTCTCTTGTGCCTGTAGAGTTTGGCGGTGTATCAGGAAACTGTTGCGTTTTATGCCCGGTCCCTGATGGGCTGTGGAACGAGCGCTAATGAGCATGGGATAGATTGTTCTTATTTCTCCTGACAGCTTATGTGTGCTGATCAGCGGCATGGAAGGTAAGTGCCGGTCTGGGGGTGGGAGGTATTTGTAGCATGTTTGTTTGTTGCTTATTGTTAGCATGCATTCCACATCACTCTCAAACACACTACCTCACAACTTTACTCTCTTTCTATCTCACTAGCTCACTCTCTCTCTATCTCACTACCTCACTCTATCTATTTCTATCTCACTATCACTACCTCACTATATCACGACTCACTCCCTCAAAAATTCACTACATCACTCTCTCACTAACTCACTCTCTATCTCACTACCTCACAACTTCACTCTCTCTCTAACTCACTACCTCACTCTCTCTCTATCTCACTACCTCACTCTCGCTCTATCTCACTACCTCACACACTCACTCACTGTTTCTATCTCACTACCTCAGAACATCCCTCTCCCTCACTACCTCACTCTTTCATTACCTCACTCTCTTTCTCTCACTACCTCATTCTCTATCTACCTCTCCCTCACTACATAACTCTCTCTACCTCACTACTCCACTCTATCTATCTCACTACCTCACTATCTCACAACTTCTCTCTCTCAAAACATCACTACCTCACTCTCTCACTACCTCACTCTCTAGCTCACAACTTCACTCTCTCTCTCTCTAACTCACTACCTCAATCACTCTCTATCTCACTACCTCACTCTTTCTATCTCACTAACTCACTTTCACTCTCTTTCACTACCTCTCTCTCCATCTCACTACATCACAACATCACTCTATGCTTATATCTCACTACCTCACAACATCCCTCTCCCTCACTACCTCACTCTTTCACTACCTCACTCTCTATCTCACTACCTCACTCTCTATCTACCTCACTCTCTCTCACTACCTCACTCTCTATCTATGTCAATACCTCACTCTCTCTCTCTATCTCACTACCTCACTCTCTCTCTGCTAATGCAATAGGTACCACATATGCAAAAAAAAGCTAATGCCAATAGAAATTACAATGCCATTTATTTAGGGATACAAAAAAGATTTTTTTAAAAATGAGCAATACCAATAGCTCTACCTATAATATTGCCGAGCCCATTGCAATGTAAATGCTTGTTGATATTGTTCGCCTTTTGAGTGGGCTCTTCCAGCTGGTGAGGACAAGTTAGAAGCAGAGAGGAGAATCTTCGCGCTAAGACAGCATTGCGGCATATGAACTTTGGAAGCTGAATCCAGAACTAAGACAGTAAGACAGCGTTTTCGCCAAGCATTAAGCAGCGTTAGTGGGCCAAATTTACCTACCCTTCTTGCGCTTGCCCTATCCTTTCCTTTCCCCCCTTTGCCTTACCCTGTACCTTTTTGCGCGCTACCAGGAGGAATTACACTGGCCGTAAGCTGCAAACTATTTAGCCTTTGGAATTCTATTGGACTATCACAGAACCCAGTTACAAGATCACAACAGAAAGTCCTTCAGGTATTTATAAGTGAGAATAGATAGAGGATTAAACTAGTGCAGTATTTGGGAATAATAGGAAATAATCTAAGTTCTTTCTCTCCTCAGCAAGAAGGCTTCCTGTAAACAACAATATCAAATATAGAAGAGTAGCAATTACTATGGAAGCAGCTGGTAGGATAATCTTAAATTAAGTTCAAAGAGTCAAGTAGAGAAGTGGGTTTGTTGTCTTATTCCGTCCCTCTCCACTTCTGTGTATTAGGCACCTCGACACGGTACGGAAGAGTCCTGCAGAAGAATCCAACCGTCCCGAGGGTGACAGCAGCTTACAGAGTGTCTCTTCCCTTTATCCACTTCCCCTTTTCCCCCTTGCTGGTGACTTCGCTCTTGAAGCGTGGGCACTGGGAGGGTGGCGATTGGGACTAGCATCATTCTGCCTCTGAGAAGGGACTGGAGCCGTCTGACAGATTGAATTGCCCTGGCAGAATGGCCGAGGGAATGGATCTTAAGGCTTTAGGTGCTATATTAGAGGGTATCCAAAGGGATATAGGGGCGGTTATAGAGGAGAATAAAAATTTAAAACAGGAATTAGTGGCCTCTCGCCAAGAGACGAGAGTACTTGCTCTAAAGGTTGATGGTTTGGCTATGGGAAATCCTGTCCAGAGTATTCCAACTCCTAGTACCAGTATTCCCAGTACAGACCCCAAGGCAGATGCACAGGTTATCCATTCAGTCTCTCCATTAATTCCTCTAGCAGCACCTGAAAGATTTTTAGGAGACTCACAAAAGGTGCAACATTTTTTAACGCAATGCTCTTTACATTTCATGTGCAGTCCCACACTCTTCCCAGATGCTCAGTCCAGAGTAGCCTTTATTTGATCTTATCTAGGAGGAGATGCTGCCAATTGGGCAATGCCGTTATTCACGGAAGATGACCCCCTTCTTTCTGATTTTGCCCGGTTTAAAAGTGAGTTTCTCCGAATTTTTGACAGGCTACCGACAATGAGTTGCTAGAATTGCGTCAAGGGTCCAAAGATTTGATTACTTATCTAACTCAATTCAATAAATTAATTATCAAAACGAATTGGCCTGAAGAGAAAAGAGCGGTGCTGTTCTATCGTGGGTTGAGAGACGACATCAAAGACACTCTAGCACAAGTTCCTAATCGTCCTAAAGAGTTATCTGCTTTGGTGGATTTGGTATTAGAATTAGATTTTCGTAACTCTGAACGCAAGGGGGAGAAGAGAAAAGATTGGAAGATGAATTTTCCTCGCTTTGACCGGATGAGGATTGAGAAAGGAAATGGAGGAAATAATGACCCTGAACCCATGCAAATTGGAGCAGTTAGAGGTCCGTTGAGTAAGGAAGAAAAAGAACAGAGACGTTTGAAGAAATTGTGCTTGTATTGCGGAGGTTCCGATCATTTCGTGAAAGAATGCACCAAGCGTCCTAAGATTCCTCTGAAGGGAAACGATTCGAACCATCAGTAGGCGGAGTCGCTCTGGTGGTAAAAGAAGATGAGACGACTCCAGAACCACATTTGATCTTAAATACCCTACAGTCTATGACCCCACATTTGATCCTATATAGGACATTAAAGTTTCATGAGCATAAGATTTTGGGAGTCGCTATCAGGCTCATCTCCGGAGCCACGGGGAATTTTTGCGACATCAAATACGCTCATAGAATGGGTATTCAAGCCATCCGAAAAGAAAGAAAAGAACCAGTTCGAGCAGTTGATGGGACTAACTTGTCCTCAGGGCCAATCACCAGCCATACAGAAGGTCTAGAGTTGATTCAATACGATGGTCATCGTGAAGTTTTGCAATTCAACCTTATAGATGCCCCACAATTTCAGTTGATCCTGGGGCTTCCATGGTTAACAACACACAATCCAACCATTGATTGAGAGAACCGTACGGTTAAGATGCAGTCTCCCTATTGTTTGGAGCACTGTTACTGCACTGAAGAAAGGTTAGTAGAACCTTCACAAACTTCATTACTCTCTTTGGGGAGCCAGTCTAATGGAGTCATTAATTCCGGAGATGTTCCCACCAAATATCAGGATTTTGAGACAGTGTTCAGTGAACAAGAAGCAGAACTGTTACCGCCTCATCGTACATATGATTGTACTATAGATTTGGAGCCTGGGGCTGTCCTTCCCTGCAGCCGAATTTATGCACTAACAGAAGCAGAAAATGATCACCTCAAGGATTATCTAGACCGTTATCTTGCCAATGGTTTCATTAGGCCATCTCAGTCTCCGGTATCCTCTCCACTATTTTTCATACCTAAGAAGCAGGAGGGGAGTGTGAGGACTTGTATAGATAACGGCGCCTTGAATCAAGTAACCATTAAGAACCGCTATTCTCTGCCTCTGATCTCGGTCTTGTTAGATTAAATCAAAGAAGCTCAGATTTTTACCAAACTTGATTTGCGGGGAGCGTATCATCTCATTCGCATGAAAGAAGGACATGAATGGAAAACTGCCTTCCGCACCAAGTTTGGCCTTTTTGAATATTGTGTCATGCCTTTTGGATTGTGTAATGTGCCTGCAGTTTTTCAACATTTCATAAATGATGTTATGGGAGATTTGATCGACCAGATTGCCATCATTTATTTGAACGACATTTTGATTTACTCCAAGAACCCACAAGATCATCCAGAACATGTACGCTTGGTTTTGGAACGACTAAAGACTCACCGATTGCTCGTCAAGTTGGAGAAGTGTGTCTTCAATGAGACTAAAGTGGAATTTTTGGGATTTGTCATTTCCTCTCAATGAATCACTATGGATCCAGGAAAGGTGCAAGCAGTTGAGAATTGGCCTGCTCCTCAAACTATCAAGGAAATTCAAAGATTTATGGGGTTCACCAATTTCTACAGACGTTTCATTCCATGATTCTCACAGTTAATTGCACCTATTACTCGATTGCTGAAGAAAGGAGTCAAGTTTGAATGGTCGACAGACGCAGAGCAAGCTTTTCTTGATCTCAGGGGTAGATTTGTGTCAGCCACCATACTGTTGCATGCAGACCCCGCTGAACCTTTCTTTGTGGAAGCAGATGCATCTGATCAAGCTATCGGTGGTGTTCTCTCGCAACGACATCAGAAGACAGGACAACTTCATCCGGTGGCTTACCCCTCCAGGAAACTGAATTTGGCAGAGTTAAACTACACCATAGCTGAAAAGAACTGTTGGCGGTTAAAGACACCTTTGAAGACTGGAGGCATTACCTGTTGGGAGCCAAACATACGGTCACAGTCTTCTCAGACCATAAGAATCTTCAATTTTTAAAGTCTGCTAAGACTCTAACTCCTTGGCAGTTACGATGGTCTTTATACTTTGCAGATTTTGATTTTGTGATCACTTATCATCCTGGCACTAAGAATGGGAAGGCTGATGCTCTATCCCATTTGAATACTGAAGAATTTGAACATCCCATGGAACCGCAACCAATCATTCCAGAAACAAAGATTATCTGTACTGTCTCCCTTGATAACTTTCAAGAAGAAGTTTTGAAGAGTTTGTCCAAGGAGGAGATTCAAGAGTGGGTCACTCAAGGAGAAGAAAGATGAATACATCAGCAATTACCTTACTATAAAGATGCCTTATATCTTCCTACGTCAACTCTCCAACAGAAGGCCTTGCAAAGTTGTCATGATCATCCATTTGCAGGACATAAAGGAATTTCTACGACCCTGGATTTGGTGCAACGCTATTTCTGGTGGCCTGGGTTGTCCTCTTATGTCAAACAATATGTGTTGTCTTGTGAGTTGCGTGCCAGAAGCAAACCTAGTAGACAAGCTCCTCAGGGGTTGTTACAACCACTCCCCACCCCGACTCATCCATGGCATACCATTTCCAGGGATCTAATTGTAGATTTACCCATTAGCAAAGGATTTGATACCATTATGGTGATGGTGGATACATTCACCAAAATGAGTCATTTTGTTCCAATGGCAGGCATTCCTACGGCCCCTGAGTTAGCACGTGCATTTGGTGAAAATATTGTAAAGATTCATGGAGTTCCCAAGGTAGTGGTATCTGATCGGGGTCCTCAGTTTATTTCACACTTCTGGCAGGCCTATCTCAGGGGTTCGGGAATTGAGAGCAGATTGTCCACCAGTTATCATCCTGAATCCGACGGTCAAACTGAGAGAATTAATCAGGAACTGGAACAGTACCTCCGTTTGTTTCTTATTGATCAGGGTGGTGAATGGTCGGAACGGTTGTGGATGGCTGAGTTTGCTTGTAACAATGCGAAGAGTGCTTCCACGGGCTACTCTCCATTTTACTTGAATTTTTGTCGTCATCCTAATCCCTTTCAAACTCAAGAGGATTTGGAAGTACCTGCAATAAGGAATTTGATGAAAGATATAGCCTCCCTTCATAAATCTGCAGAACAGAATTTAATTAAGGCTAAGAAGTCTTATAAAAGATGTGCAGACAGGCATAGACAACCCGCTCCTCAATTTTGGGTGGGGGATCTAGTGTGGCTTTCTACCAAGAACTTACATTTGAAAGGGAATAGAAAGTTTCAACAAAGGTTTGTGGGCCCCTATCCGGTTGAGAAGGTATTAGGACCAGTCACTGTAAAATTGAAGTTACCAGCTAAAATAGGGATTCACCCAGTATTTCATGTGTCCTTATTAAAAAAGACCAAGCCACAAAAGAGATTGAGTAAACGTCCAGAACAACTTGACATTCAATGTCATCCTGAGTATGAAGTGAAAGACATCTTAGATTCTAAATTCAAGAAAGGGAAACTTCATTACTTAGTGGTTGGAAGGGGGATGGCCCAGAAGAAAGGTCTTGGGAACCAGTGTCTAACATTCATGCCCCACAGTTGTTAAAGCGATTTCATGCACAAAAACCATTCAAACCAGGACCGATGAATCGGTCTTTGAGAGGGGGTACTGTCAGGAAACACTGTGTCGCCTCAATCTGTGCTCCCAAGTTTCAGTCCAGGACACGGACATTTGCGACACCCAGCCGGGTTAACATTTGGTATCCTGTGTATTAGTAACCCTTCCCTCCCAAGATGGCAGCCGCAGTGGCCATCATGCTATCCTTAGTAATCAGTGGGGGTCTAATGGAGAAAGGAAGAGCGCAGCTTTAGAACTGCGCACTTCAACGACTTTTGTGAGGAAGAAGCACCCGAGTCCTGCTGCTCCGCATCTATTTTTCATGACGGGAGTCAGCGGGTTGCTGAAGAATATCGAACACCCAGAGTCTTGCTGCTCCACGTCTATGATTACGACGGGAGTGAGCGTTTTCCTGCAGTATTAGGAAGTTAGTCACAAAAGTTACCAATGGTCGCTCTGCCTTTCTCACAGAAATGCGCATGCGCGGCCGCCCGCGCATGCGCATTAGTACTCAAGACGGCAGCGATGAAGAGAGCGAGCCCCGGGGACGCAGCGGGCAGCGGCGGGCAAGGTAAGTGCCTTTTAATTCTTTCTAACATTTAAATTAAAGTATTTAGGGAGGGCGGGAGGGAGGCGGGTGGCGGCCAGCTACGCACCGTCTGCGGAGCGTGCGTAGTGCCGAATTCTACACCTGCTACGCAAAATGCGTAGAAGCCGGCACTACGCACACTCCGTGCACGGAGCGTAGCTGCCCGCCCACCCTTAGAATAGATAGAGGATTAAACTAGTGCAGTATTTGGGAATAATAGGAATTAATCTAAGTTCTTTCTCTCCTCAGCAAGAAGGCTTCCTGTAAACAACAATATCAAATATAGAAGAGTAGCAATTACTATGGAAGCAGCTGGTAGGATAAGCTTAAATTAAGTTCAAAGAGTCAAGTAGAGAAGTGGGTTTGTTGTCTTATTCCGTCCCTCTCCACTTCTGTGTATTAGGCACCTCGACACGGTATGGAAGAGTCCTGCAGAAGAATCCAACCATCCCGAGGGTGACAGCAGCTTACAGAGTGTCTCTTCTCTTTATCCACTTCCCCTTTTCCCCCTTACTGGTGAGTTCGCTCTTGAAGCGTGGGCACTGGGAGGGTGGCGATTGAGACTAGCATCATTCTGCCTCTGCGAAGGGACTGGAGCCTTCTGACAGTACTATTTGCCAAAGAAAGAATCCTTACATTCCTCCGGAAGCCCCTTGAACCCTCTCCCTTTTACTGGCAAAAAATGTGAGCAGGTGGGAATGGACCTTATAGGAGCCCTTCCCAAATCCACAAGGCGTTATCAATATGTCCTTGTGATTGTCGATTATGCAACCAGATATTTAGAAGTGTTGCCCCTACACTCTGCTAATACACCACCATAGCCCAGAGGCTTATAGAGATATTCTCCAGGATGGGGTTTCCCTGTAACATAATAACCAACCAGGGAACCCCATTCGTATCGAGACTGATGAAAGAAGTCTGTAGCCAGTACAATATCAGACACATAAAAACATCTCTTTACCACCCACAAACTGATGGTTTAGTAGAGCGATAAAACAGCAACCTCAAGCTTACCCTTAAGAGGCTCCTTACAGGGGATGGGAAACACTGGGACCAGCTCCTCCCTTTGGCTTTGTTCATTATTAGAAGCCAAGTGCAGACCAGCCTTGTGGTAACCCCATTTCAACTTCTCTTTAGTAGGAGGCCACATACGCTTCTGGAAATTACCAAAGACAGTTAGGAAAAGGATACTGCCCATGAGGCACAGACCTTGTTTGATTACTCCAACCAAGTCAAAGCCCGGCTTCATAAACTAAGGACCTTAGCCCACAACTCTCTTGAGAAAGCCCAAGAGAAACAAAAGCTAGCATATGACAAAGGTAAACGTTTAAGAGAGCGGAAAGTAGGCGACTGGGCTTTAATATTGCTTCCCTCCTCTACTCACAAGTTAAGGAAGGAATGGCAAGAACCTTATCCAGTAATAAGAAACGTAGGTGAAACCACCTTCATCCTAGCCCTGTCCTCAACTAAGATCCAGATGTATCACATAAACCTCCTTAAGAAATGGTTGAGTCCTCCACCAAAGAAAGCACATACGGTCTCAACAGTGGAAACACAACCACACACTGTTGAATCCACAAAGGTCAACGATGAGTTGACCAGGAATTATAAGAAGAGTATACAGGTGTTGGACTTGGCCCTTCTTCCCTAAAATGTTTCACTTTTACCCCCAGCCTTTTACCATGTGTGGGAAAATGCCTGCTGCGCAATGGCATGCGCTGGTTTATTTGTACTGTTGTGAAGAAATGCTACTTTTTAAAATGGACGCCTTTGCTATGTGCTTGTGCCTGTCTGGCGAAGCTGGGTTGCCAGTCTAGTTGTTTGTTTCCCAGCAACCCCAGCTTTTGGAGGGAAACCTGGCAGACAGGGTGCTGGACAGTTTCCCCTTGATCAGTTAGGCCCAGTTTCCCCAGACGCTACTAGAAGCTTCTTGTACTATCTGGTAGGTGGGGTGAGGGGCATATAAATAGGGGGATGTGCCTCCATATGCTCAGACTGAGCGTGGACTTCAATGTTAGGGGACACTCTGCCAGGAGGGACCGCCGCATGGGCCTATGTGCTGGCCCTTGTGCCCAACTGTAACACCTCTGCTGTCCACAGGGCTAAGTGAGAGCCCCGCTGCTGGAGTAAATACTGCTGTACCAGGAGAAGTGCCACGTTACAGAGGATGACAGTTACTGGGAATTGCTGCCCTGTTCTGATGAATGCCCACTGACTGCTGATCTTGCCCAGTAGTGCCTGCTGCTCTCCTGCCTAGCACCTCTTGAGCGCTACAACCCTGCTTCGTGGGACCTAACGCAGTGGGAGCGCGATATAGTGGACTGGCCTGTACTTCCAGGAGGTGGGGAGCGATATCTTTTGTCCCTGAGGCTGCAAGTGGGACCTTGCGCCTCATGAGCGCCACGTCTAAAGTGCCAGAGGAGAGGTAGGAGCCAGTGCCTGCAGCGCTATATTGTTTTCCTGCCCAGGCTGTGCCGTTTCCTAGCGCCTTGCAGGTGCTATACTTTAATTTACCTAAGAAGAAGAAGGAGCGTGGATCCAGCTGTGCTGGGTGGCCAGGAAGAACTGGTTTATTTAAAAGCAATGCGGGATCCAATCCAGCGTGATTGCCGCCCTTTTCGATGTTTAAAACTACCGGGGTAGCCTACACCGCATCGTCATCGCTAGCGGGTGCCAACCCCGCGTGTGTGCCGCAGTTGGGCTGACTTGAAAACCCGGAGTTAGCCCACTCCGCGAGCTAAATGCCAATGATAGCGGGAGCCTACCCCGGAAGACCTGCAAGCTGCCTGGCATGGGCCGAGCCATTGCAGGAAGTGGTGGTGTGGCCATGCGGGGCTCCCGTGCAGTGGGAGAGCCCCGCATCTGCAGAGGAGCCAGGCGGGAGCCTACCCGTGCACTGGCCCCAGGTCAACCGGATGTCGCTGCCTCCCCCTGCCTGGGGGAAGCCAAGTGGGGCCTTGTAGGCTCCCCATCGAAGTCCCGGGTCCCAGGAGGGGGCCCGGGTGAAGCCGACGGCCGGAGTGAGACGTCCAGAGAGGTTCCGGGCTGCATCGTCGGTGCCTTCCCTGCCCGCAAAGACGTCCGGAGCCTGCCCCAAGAGCCTGGTGAGTGGGGCTCATTGGGGAACCTGTGGTGGACGAGGCAGCGGGCACATTGTCGGTACCCGCCCCCGCTGGTCCTTCTCAGAGGACCGGAGAGATAGTACTGGTCTTCCCAGCTGCCCCGCTTAGCAGTGGGCAGCTGCAGCCACCTTGGCTTGTGGGTGCACGTGGGGCCCCCGCGTGAGCTGGGACACAGTGTCCCATGGGCCATACAGCACCGCCGCAGTTGCGGGCCGCTGCACCGGTTTGGGGGCATTCTTGACTTCAGAGTCCCCAAAAAGGAAGACCCCCAACGTGCCAGCATTTTTGCAACGGGTGGGGCAGGACTATTTTCTGAGCCCGGAATGGGTCCCCAACTTGACCGGTGCTAGTTTACCCTACACAGCGGCGCCGCAGTTGCGGGCCACTGCAACGTTTTTGTGGGCAACATCATTTTTTGGGTCTAGAGACCCGAAGGGGGCTCACAGTTGACAATACTTATTTTCCTGTACTCAACTGCCCCTCCGGACAATGGGCAGGTGTTACGTTTTGGCTCTTAGTAATTTGAGAGACCTAGAGTAGGGGCTCCCAGGCGCAGAAGCTAATCTGCAATTTTGGGGCAGCTGTTCCAGATGTATTTACATAAATTGTACTGTTAATGTTGCTTATGCCTAATGGACGTGGTTATAATGCTAATGACTTCTTACCCCCTAATGCTTACAGAATGTTTGGGGTTACCAGGGATGCACCATTATGCTAATGTTCTGTTCTAATGTGTGCAATTATGAAATGCCCCATGCACCTGTTTAGGCCTGCTCTGACGTACGCTAATGTTATACCCACTGTTAATGGGATTTACGCCTAATGATTTTATTCTATGCCTGATGCCTTACACTGTTGGTAGACCTGATGTTCCCATTGAGGAGAGGCCCAAGGTACTTGTTGGTATGAAGTATAATGGGCCTTATTTATGAAGGCCTTGCGCCACCGGTGCGTCACTTTTAACATGGGAAAAAGTGACGCACCGGCGGCGCAAGGCCTTCATAAATAAGGCCCAATGTGCTTATATGCATAATGTTATGCCAAGGTTATGTTATGCCCAATGTGACCAATGCCTCATGACTGATGCCTAATGATTTTGCTCTTATGCCTCAGGAGTTTAGGCCCAAGGTGACGTAAGCTGGTAGGCTGCATAAATGTGTTTCTATGCCTAAGTGACATTTCTAGATTTTTGCCCGAGCCAAGTTGGGTACCCCTAATGCTTTCATAATGAAGATGCCTCGGTGCTCACATGCCTACGCCCTATGCTAATGTCTCTATGCCTAATGCTTTTCCCTAATGCCTATGTGGCTGGTTTTATGTTTACACCCACCTTGATCAATGCCTAAAGTGATTTATGCCAAGTGCATGTCTTCTCTCCAGTTGGTACGGCCGGTGAGGCATTATTTCTTATGGACTTTCTTTTATTCGGGGACTCATGATGGTTCTGGCAGCGGCCCGGTTGGCCCTGCCCTGTAAATAGTCCCCCCTGTAAGTGATTGCTGGGTGTCAGTTGGCACCGTGTTCGTAACTGCGATTGCCTTCTAGTGTGTTTTTCATAATACACAAGTTATTTTCCACCTAATCTGGTGTGCAGTCTCTTTTTGTAGTGTGCCTTGTGTGTCGCCTGTGAGTGCTGCGCGGATGCTTTACACATTTCCTCCAGAGTTTGGCCTGCCCGCTCTGCACCACGCTACCACGTTTCTAACAACAGGCCATCCTTAAGTTTTTTCAGGGATATATTCTCTGATCAACCCGGACGGACTAATCTGGCTATGCACTCCATACCAACCCAAGAGTGTGTCACAGTGAAACAGTCTCCCTACAGGGTCCCAGAAGCTTGTCACCTGTCTCTCGAGAAGGAGGTGAAACAGATGCTAGAGACAGGTGTCATAGTCCTGTCGCGTAGCAACTGGTGTTCCCCTATCATACTCGGACCGAAACAGGATGGAAGCATCCGGTTCTGTATCGATTTCAAGGCAGTGAACCATATCTCCAAACAGGATGGCTATCCCATCCCCAGGGTGGATGAGTTGATAGAACGTCTTGGTGAGGCCTAGTACATATCCACTATCGATTTAACCAAGGGCTACTGGCAGATCCCCCTAAACCCCAAGGATCAGGAGAAAAACGCTTTTTCAACCCCTGACGGTCTATTACATTTTAATGTCCTACCTTTCGGGTAGCATGGGCCCCTGACAGTTTTCAGAGACTGATGGACACTCTATTAGCCCAACATCTGACATACTCCTCTGCCTACCTAGATGACTTAGTTGTGTACAGTAAGACATAGGAAGACCATATGACTCATCTAGGGTCTATCTTTTCCAAACTAAGAGCCGCCCAATGACACATAAATGCCAAAAAGTCCAAGTTCGCCTTTCAGAAAGTGAAGTACCTAGGATATTTACTGGGTAAAGGCATGATAGAACCTCAAACAGAAAAAGTGAGGGCCATCCAGGACACCCCTTTTCCTACCACCAAACACAACCTACGGGCCTTTTTGGGCCTAGTCGGTTATTACAGACGCTTCATTACACAGTTTGCTGACATAGCCGCCTCCCTTACGGATCTCCTAAAAAAATTGGCCACTGCCTCACAAATCCGCGCCCTCTCACAAAAAGAGTTGGTAGCCTTCCAGACCCTGAAAACAGTTCTGACCACCTCACCCGTATTGTTAACACCTGACTTCCGGAAACCTTTTATTCTCCAAACGGATGCACCCGGGGCTGGTATTGGTGTAGTCCTGTCCCAGCATGACAACAAGGGGTTGGAAAGGCTGGTTCTATATATCAGCAAGAAACTCTTCCCTTGAGAAAGGGTCTACCCTACCATTGAGAAAGAGTGTTTGGAGATGAAATGGAGTATAGAAAAGCTGCAGTATAACCTTAAAGGCAGGCCTTTTGTGTTATACACAGATCACGCCCCTTTAACTTGGCTCCAACGTAAAAAGGGATGCAATGACCAGGTACTCCGGTGGTTTTTAGAGCTCCAGCCGTTCCAATTTGATATCCGTCACCGTAAGGGCTCGGAACAGGTCAATGCTTATTTTCTATCCCGCTTTCCTCTTTCCCCCGATAGGGGAAAGCCTGGGGGAAGGCTGTGTCGGGAGGCTCCCGGGATACAAGACTCAGAGGCTCTTGCTGACTCAGATGACTCTCTGCTACTACAGGTACGAGAGCAAGACGGGCCCTTTAATTTCCCCTGGACTCGCCAAGAGGAGGTACTCAAGTGCATGACGTCAGCTCCAGGACACCTATCAGGAGACGGCTGCCGCGAGAAAAAGGAAGTAACCAGTCATCCTGGTGCGCATGCTGGGGAGCGAAGGGAAGTAAATGAGGAGAATATGCCAGGAGTAGACCCTGAAGACGGCGCGAAGACCGATGCGACCGACTTTCCTGTCTGTGGAGAGTTGCCCAGAGGACAGCAGCATTGCGATACGCCCCTACACACTCCAGGAGGAGGGTGGCTGGAGCAAGTACGATACCGCATACTGCAGTTCACAAAGTCACGGGTAGTTTGTGGGTGGTCACCGCACAACCCTTCTTCTCTGGTCTCCACATTTCGGTTTTCTCATCGGTGATCCCTCACAGTCCCCTTCCCAGTGCCTCAGATATTGAACGCCGTCCACTGACTTGTGGCCTGTTTTGTTCTTTTATTTTCCCTGCCGTTTCCTGGACGTCTCCGGAGTGAGAGCTTGGAAGCCCCATACCTCCTGACATTCCCGGAACCGGTAAAGACAATCCGCTCCTGGAACCCGACTCCTTTAAGACCCTTGCTTTTGTTCATTCCAATGAAAAGACCTCACTCGAACCTGACTAGTATCTGAGCATACTTTGGGAACCTTCACTTCCTCTCCCCCTCACATACGACAATTCCATAATATGGGTGCAGGTTTCTGCTCCTGGAAATAGGAAAGCATTATTAAGGGTGAACCAGGACAGGAAGGGAGGGGGGTTGTTAGAACACTGTCCTTTACATTAACATAAAAGCTTGTGTTTGTGCACAGCTGGGGAGAGCTATCATATTCTGCTCCACTGCAAGTTATGCTCACTTAAAACCTAATCTGTGCAGTTTGTACCTCAGAGCGCTTATCGTTACTGAAACCTGTACTTGCGGTGCTGCACAGAGTGGCCCTGGTTAAGACATACAGGGACACCTCTGAAGCAGGGACACTCACCCATCATCAGCCCACTGGACTCGCTAAGTTAACGCAAAGGTTTTGAGCAATCCAATGTGAAAAATAAAGGTGTAGTCTCACGTGAACCCAGGATATACAAATATTTAACATAATATTAATACTTATCCTACCATTGGGAACAATTGTAATTTTTGAGAAAAAAACTCATGCATCCGGTACTAGTTTTCTTCACAAAGCAAAAAAATCGTCAACATATAGTCATAAAAGTTGTGGGTTTGTGCAATTTCTGCAGCATATGTATAACTACAGTCTGCGTACATCAGTGTATAGGAAATGTCATACTTTCTTCGATGTCTTTATGATTTGGGGTGGCCCTGTTGAAGTCCTCCCTCCTTTTTTGCATTGGTTGAATAATAACTGTAATGGGTTAACTTTCACTTTCACTCATAACAAAACCAGTTTCCCCTTCTTGGACCTTTGTATCCAACATAAGGATGGCTCATTGTTCACTTCTCTATTTCGAAAACCAACGGAGAGAAACACACTTCTGAGCTACAGCAGCTGCCATCCTAGAGCCCTAAGGGACAGTTTACCTTACTCTCAGTACCTGAGATTGAGAAGAAACTGCTTTCTTAAAACAGATTACTTTGCAAGGCTAATATACTTGCAAACAAGCTTAGATTCAGGGGCTACCCACGCCGCCTAGTTAAAAATGCCATGAAAAGGGCTTGGTACTGCCCACGGAAAACACTACTAGAACCTAGAACTAAGAAAATATCAGACAAATTGGTCTGTGATACGACCTTCTCCCCCGTATCAAACCAAATTCGTAAAAGTATAAAAAAGAACTGGCACATCCTCAACTCAGGTAATCTATTTCTAGAAACCCCCATGTTTGCTTTTAAAAGAAGCAAAAATCTAAGAGACCACCTGGTAAGGGCTGCTCTTCCACCGCCAAAAACTGCTAACATGACTCTTAATGACCTATGGTTATCTCCTCCCCTGAGGGGACATTTCAAATGTGGCTGTTGTGTGGTATGTGATTTTTGCATTGAAAGTAAAGACTTTGTTTTCAGAGTCACAAGCAATGTACTTAAAACCTTTACAAACTGTAATAGTTGTAACCTGATTTATGCGATCCTGTACCCATGCGACATGATCTACGTGGGACAAACCAAACAAAAGATCAAACTAAGGATCTCACAGCATCGAAGCCGTATCAGATGTAAAACCAACAATGCCCCTCTTGTTGAACACTTGATTGAAAAAGGACATTCTGAGAATGAAATAAGGTGGACTGTAATCAGCCAGGTAATTCTACCCCCGAGAGGTGGTGACTTGTCGAAATTGCTAAATAAAGAGGAGCTCAAATGGATCCTGAGGACTGACAGTTTGAACTCAGGACTCAATCTGCAAGAGGACTGGACCAATCTAATGTAACTTGAGACATTACCTTCGGTACTTCAATAATTTCTTGATCTGTGCTAATGTAACTTGAGACATTACCTTCGGTACTTCAATAATTTATTGATCTGTGCTAATGTAACTTGAGACATTATCTTTGGTGCTTCAATAACTCCTGGATCTGAGCTATAACCATGTGTACTCTGTCTGACACAATTGTTTATTTTGTCTATTATGCCTGCATGCCCTCACTCACCTAACATGGCCGCCACGGTGTCCTACACTTATTTCCATTGTCACATGTGGTTCCCTTTCCTCCTATCATGAGACTTGTCACTACTGTGTGTAAATTGTTAAACTTCCCCTGCTGCGGTGCGCCATCGCGACTGCCAGGGAAGATATCTCAAGCCTACTAACACGGTAAGCCTTCCTCCGAGATCCTCTACCGTTGTATTGTGATCCTTTTTAATTAATGTAATATTGACTCGGTTTTCTCTTTCACCGGTCTCTACTAGGCTCTTCCCCCTAAACGCGACCAAGCATTCTGCTGGCGCGCAACCACGAGTCTCCCCTATTACGGGTAAGCTCAATCATTGCCCCTACTCATTTCATATCGTGCATGCCGTATCACCTAGCTCATTATTCTGTTCTCCGATCATAGGATGATGCTCCGATTGTTTGCCCACTCCATGCTACAACCCACGCACTACCGAGCCTCGGCCGGTCTATGAAAGGAACACTTCGCCATTGTTGGTAAGAAGTATGTCTGGTCCCCATCTCTGAAAACGGTTATATTGACTAAATCCCCTACTAATTTCCATAATCCTCTCCTTAGGAGCTGTGTCAACCTTTCCCCCCACCTATAAGTCTGCCTGGCAAACGCCAGCCGCGCAGACCACTTGGGTAAGCAAACCTGCTTATTGCTCGGAAGCCAACCCTGGATTAGACTTAGTCACCTATAAATTTCACACACAGTTTATCTGCAATACCGCCGTTATTTGATAGGCACGCCGCACATAAACTCACTCATAGTCTTCACTACGCTCTGCATGCAATAAGACTTCCGTGTTAGGTTGGTTTTTAATGTTCTGCGAGTGCCTTGACAACTATTACGCATCTCGCGTTTTTGCTCTACTTTCCTTTGGGGAACGCTCGTCACCCCACGATTCTTAAACCTCACCCTCACCGCTACCGGTTGTCACCGTCACTGGTTTTAGATGAATTGATCATTAATTCTCGTTTTCCTAACTTGTTCCCTGTATACTTTTTCTTCCTCTTCTCTCCTTAGGCTATTGTGGCTTTTACTGTTTAGGCAACATTTTGTCCTGATGATGATCCCCTTGATTTTGTAATGGGATCGAAACGCCGTCAACCGTCTTAAACACCATATACTGTAAAATGTATACCGAATGCGACATGCCCCTAATGGTGTGAATTGAATTTCTGTTATTGTTTTACTCTCAGAAATCCTTAGCTTCTGCCTAAAATTCTTTCTTGTTGTTCTGTTTAATTCTCTACCATGCCAATCTGTAAGCGTTAGGGTACAGGCTTGTGCCCTGCTCTGTAGATTTGTTGAAGGTATTTTATGTGACCTAATTCCTGTAAAGTAAAGAATTGTTGACCTCTGTCCGGCTGGACAAGTCACAACTTAATATAGTTCCATTGTGTCTATATTTATTGTTGCCCTTATATTCCTATGCATGGGACCACTGTTGTTGTAAAAAATACTTTCTTCTATAACACAATCCTGTTACAATGTTCAAAACATTTTTTATGATTTCTATGTACTTCTCTATCAAACTAAAATGAATACTGCAGTCTCCTTTATGCTCTTTTATCATCTTGAAATAAAGTTTAGTCCCTAATGAAACCCATCATTTGTATTTTAATCCATTTATTTCTTTCATAATCTTAATAATTGATTACTCTTTTACTGTAAGATTTGATCTCAGGCTTTTATTCTCAAACATATTTTTTGTTAAATCGGTTAATCAATGTCATATTTTCTAACAGATTTAAAAGTTTAATGCACAAACCGACAGAGGTTGGTTGGGGTTTCAACTGTATTGGATTTGTAGGTCTAGAATACTTTCAAAACTATCTTCAAAAGTGTATTCCCCAAAAATCTAACTATGTCAGCCTTGATATTAAATAACGATATCAGCAACGTAGATACAAACAATACACCTGTTTGTAATATGTCTACTTCAACCTTTGACAAGTTATGTTTTTAAAGAAAAACCAAAGGAAATGATGGACGGAGCGTTGACAATACAAGCCCTCACCCCCAGTCAACTGATCTTGGTTTAATCCATCACCGTTCTTTAGCCCACTCTGCCACCCCAGTTCAAACATGGCCATATGCAAATCAGTCTGACCCTGTGCCTCATGGGAACAGTCCAGTCCGAACTGCCAAGCCATGCCTTCCCTGGACCGGAAACAAGCTACGAGGACCGATTTCTGGCATTTCAGCCTTCTTCAGCCCGGCTTGCTTTAAGTGCAAAGTGAGCAAGGGACTCACGTCTGAGCATACCCTGCCAACTTATGGTGAACAAAGGAAAACCAAAGGAAATGATGGACGGAGCGTTGAGAATACAAGCACTCACATCTTCAATTTTACCAGCTAGGCCCGCCACATTCCATGTGATAATTGAGCCCGGAGTTTCTGTGTTTAACGGAAGTGTCGAATTGTTCGGAGGTTTTGGTGGTGAGTCAATTTTAGTGGGTTGAGTGAGTGAACCAGTTACATTTCTCATAATGACTCCGGGTTCAGAGTGAGCTAATGGTTGTTCACCTGAAAAATGTGATTGGGATTGGGGGATTACCTTAGAAGAGAGTCCCTGGGTACGTCAATCTACACCTTCTAGACCTAGGAGAGCGTGATATCTATTTGTTAAGGTGGGTGAATAATGGTAAGCCTCATGGTTTCTACGATGTTGAGACTCCTGTTGGTGTTTAGGTAGTATCAGTGTCCTAGGGTAAAAGTAGTTTAATTGCTGCAGTTGTTTACCTACGTTCTCTTTTTCCTGATACCACTCGCTAAGATAGTTCATAACTCTTTAGTCTCTAAAGTTGATAATTATGACATCTCCACTGATGTCCTTTGGTCTAACACCCAACCATTTGGCCCTTCTAACATGTAGGATCTCTCTGTTAATGTTTGGGGGAAGGGGTCTGTTCCTTTTTAACCAGTATATTGTTTTGTTTTTGAGGCTACCGTAGTCCTCGTGTTGGGCTGGAAGTAGTTCAGGAACCCCTGTCAACACAGCGACAAAGGGAGCTGATTCATGAGGAAGCGTAATTTGAATCTCGCGCCGAGTTCTAGTTTCTGACCTATTTTGGGAAATAGGGTTATTTTTACCAGATGTAGGATGAACCTTATTTTTAGCCCCAATAGCGTCTGTTATGTTTTTATTGGAATCTTTGTCTGCTTCAACAGCCCTAGTGCTTTTATCCCCTGTGTTTTTTAAGCCTTGTTGGGTTTGAGATAAAGATGTAGGGTTTTTAAGAGCCAAGTCAGGCTGGGGGGGTAGTATTAGGTTTCCTACATACTGTGTTCTTAGATGTCTGTTTAATAAGATACCTAGTGAGTTCTACGTTGGTTTGAGTTGTGCTTTCTAATTCTCCTAGCTTTTCTGAGATAATTTTCAACCTATGTACTAATGGTAAAATTAACGATTTGATCAAATGCTCGAAATTCCCTACCAAATCTTTAATTAAAAGGGGTTGTGCTATGTGGTTATTTAGGATGATTGTCTCGTTTGATGTCAATTCTCTTTCAACATTCTTAGCGTTCCCGTGTTTGGTATCCGTTTTTTTCCTGGACTTAGTGCTTCTACCTTGATATATGTCCACCCCTCGTTTCCTCTTTCTGGGGACAACCTGGCTCTTAGTCATTATGGGTGAGAGAGTAAGTGGTTGTGGCAATGGCAGCGAAGTCCCTTCTAGTGAACCATCATTTTCTAATAAGTCTATTGTGGGATTGGAAGGGGAGATCTGTTCACGTAATTGAAGAGGAATGCTAATATCTCCCTCTTTGTCTTGGGCAGCAGGTTGATGTGAGGGGGGCGTAACCTTTTTGACTACCCTCGCAGAAGCAGTGATGTCATTAGCCAATGATGGGGAAAGTCCCGTGGAGTGCAAAGAAGACAGTTCCGTTGTGCTAGTGTCCTTTTGAATGTGTTGTACATGTGTCACAGGTGGAATACGTGGGAGGGAAATGAATGATGGTAGTAGATAAGAATCCTGAGAGTTATTAGTGGTATCCGACAAATTAATTATGGAGAGCGGGGGCAGTGAGCCTACAGGTAGCGACAAGCGTCTTTCGGTGTGCTCAATAGCGGTTGTCACTACTCCAATGGTCCTTTGTAACATGCGATCAATAGCTGTCAGTGATTGTATGTTGGGCTTGGGTGGTTCAACGGATTTAGAGGGAGGCATGATGACAGACAATAAAAGCTAATTGAAGACAGTAAACCAGCAAGCCAGTGTAGGCAGTTCTTACTTTTCAGTGTGATGAAGTCCTGCGGTGAGAGATCAGCCGAGGGCCAAGGGTGGTGGCCCAGCCCAGCCTCCTTCAGCCCCCGAACGGCCACAAAACGGCCCGCCCTTTGCCCGGGCTTCTCCCCGGGCGCTCCCGCGACGCGGATGATGAGCACAATTTAAGGTGCCTCCGGGCGCGTGTATGACGTGTCTGCCGCTTAGCCCGCTGGGAAAGGTAGTCCTCCACTCGGCGGCCGCTTGGATGTAGTTGCGGCGGCGGGAGGACTACGAGGCAGTTAGGTTCTTTAGGGCCAGCGGCAACAGTGATTCAAGTTTGCAGGGCTCCCAGGCAGCAGAACGCAGGAAAAACAGACACACACAGTACGGTCAACCGACACAGTGCAAGCGTGGTTCAGTGGAAGGAGCATGAAGGCAGGGAACAAGTCAGGGGTACATGCGGTTGGACGGCGTAAAGCCACTTTTTTTCACAGGGTGAACGCTGTCCTGCCAAGAATTTAGACCCCACTGAATAATGTGGTGAACTAGTCCCGGTGTAATTTACAAACACCTGGACACTTTCAGCAGAGCCTGCACGTTGTCAGCTTTCCATCTGCAACGAGCAACAACGTGCAGGCAGGGACGGGGCTTTCTTATTTAAGACTCCTGCTGGGCCCATTACAAAGGGTTGACTTTGAGGGGTCACCAGGCCTCCTTTTGTTCAGTCTCTTGACTGGAAGCAGTCAGGAACCTCACACCTGATGCAAATGAAGCGGAGGGGAAACCAAAGGCTCACACCTTGATAGCACTTCACAAATACTTAAGAGAGGCAGCTTTTCACTTTGTTCAGTCCCTGTTTAGGAGATATAAATGCACTGTAAGAATATCATATGTGTTGGTCTTTCCCAGTATTTACACAAATCAAATTGCTTTTATATAGAGCTAATTTCCCCTGAGGAAGCGTTGAAATAATTTAAAAGGCACTATTTTTCTGGTATAGCCCTACTCATCCCAATGCAGGGAGTCAGAGCGCTTTACATCAACATATGCATATTACATGTACAATAAATTATATGTTTGTAAATGAATGTACAGGATGTGAACATAAAACTGGGGGATTGCTAGGTGTAGAAGTCACATATCATCTTCCATAGCTCACTGTGCTATTGTCCTCGCAATGTGCTCAAACGAACACATGATAGACCTGCTAAACATATATGTGAGGGCTTTAGATCTGATGTCACTTCTTGTGATGCCACTTCCTGTAAAGTCGTGGCTTGTGATGCCACTTTCTATGAATTCAATTCCTGTGATGCCATGTGTGATGTCATGGGCTGTGATGTCACAAGCAGTGGTGCCGTGATGTCATTCGCCGTGATGACACTTGCATACTGCTAAATTAGTTCAGACCCCCACTTCGTTTTTTAGGTCAAACATCAGCGCGCATGCGCGGCTGCAAGACCTGTTGTATTTATTAAGACCACTTTATACCTGCCTGCTACTTACCATTGGCTCCCTCCTTCGTCCCTCTTCTTTGCTTCGTCCTAAGTTGTTCCGCTGATCCAATACTTACGGTCAAGGCTAAGGAGCACCGGCCTCGCACAGTCTTCTTACGCTTCCTTTCTTCATCTGTTGTTTTACAGAACGTGTTTTTTTAATGTTCCTTTTGGCCTGTTGCTGCTTCCCCCCTCTGACCACCATCTGACAGAAGTGCAGTTGCCGTCCTTCTCTACATTTGAACATTTATTGATATTGTTTCCTACCGCTAGTTGCAGTTTGGTTTCCTTGCGCCACCCCTCCTTGCAGTCCCTTTAACTATTTTTGGAACGGCAGTGATGGAGCGAGCTTCAGAAATAAGCTCGTGAAATTAATTCCCTGTAACATGAACTAATATATTAATGAGTTATTGCATGATTTATTGTATTAAATCAATCTAGATTAAGTTTTTACATTACACTACACGTGGGATTAATATTAATGTGCTCATGTTGCATTTGCGAGTATGTTTTATAATACATAATTAATGTTGTTTGTCTGTCCTTTTGTCTTTGTCAACACTAATGCGGCTGAATAGATAATGGCATGTGCTCATTTATGTGCATTATGTGTGTGTCTATGTCTTCGTTTATGTTGTGTTTTGTCATCTTTTTATCTTTTTCAGATATATGAATCCTGCTGGACACTATGAAGAATGGTAGATTATAAATGTGCTGCTTTATTTGTGCGCTTCTGCTAGGTGACATATATTAATGGGTTAAGCATTAGCAATGAAGGGTGGGTAACAGAAGGGTTTACATTGCTTGAATTAATTACTCTTTTATGTTTGTTTAAATACTAGCTCGGGAGAAAGGCTTGAGGCCTAGTTCTGGTGGAAGTTGGTTAGCCTGACTGAGAGGAGCCAAGCACAACCATGTAGAAGCTTTGTCATAAGATATTTCTCTGGAAATGAACTGAAGCTCAAACAAAGACTTTGTGCAAAATGTGCTCCGAAAGTATACATGTCAAGGCCAAGGAAGCGAGCAGAGGCAGCTTGGCTAAAGTCCTGGAGGAAATGTGAACATTTAATATAATGTTGCTAAAACACGGAAGCCGGTGTCACTTCATGTCAATGGACAATGACAAGAGTGATGTAATGGAATTTTGATGCGGTGGCCTCTCGATGGTCTGATGGACAGCAACCAATTGGGTTGCTGGATTTTATAAAATATATTGGTTTTTGTTAGATTAGTGAGTCAGAAAAAGTATAAGAACCTAGCCCTTTGAGGGGAGCAGGGCTGACTGTTCCTGAGGGCGAAGTGCTGTCCGTTTTACCTTGGACACGTAAGGGCTATGCAAACTTAAATGTCTTTTTCTTTATAGGTCAGAAAGCTTAATGTAGGGAACTAGGGTTATGTTTACTTTTAATTCATTGATTTTGAGCAATTTTTTGAAGTGCCAGACCTTTGTGCCAATAAACTAATTGTTGATACTGATTTAATAAAAATGTTTGCTATTAATAAAGAGCTAATAAAGATTTTGAAAACTGAAACTTTAACTCTGAAATTTAAAAAAATAAAAGACTTAAAACGTCAAGCTGGTCTTGATTAATTTAGTCGTTACCATTAGCAAATTCATCGGCCATAGTGGTCTGATTAAATGTTTTCTTTATTATGGTTATGATTAAAATGTTATACTGCAGTTGTATATAATGTACATAATATTATTCAGCTAGTGTGATTAATTAGGCCACATGATTCAGCCCCACGATTTTCTGTCTCAGTCTTATGGGCCTAGCCATTAATTAGTATGGTGAGTATCAGGTAGTGAATGGTGGTGTAGAGACGGAATTTCTATAGTGACGCTGGATCAAATCTCTGGTAGCAGGCCACGGATCTATGATGTTACAACGCGTTATTTTACAACGCATGCTGTAACATCGCAACTTTTACAACGCAGGTTCCATTACATCGGATGCCATTACAACGCAGGATATTACATAGCAGATGCTATTACAACGCATACCATTACATCGTAAGTATAGGTAAGTATAACTTTTTTAAAAAAATGTAATTAAGTTAATTTAATTAATTTTATTTTACTAATATAATTAAAATAATTGTAAAAATGTAATTAATATAATTTATTTAAATAAGTTTAATTTAATTTTAAATAGGAATTAATGTAATTTAATTAAATTAATATAATTTTATTAATTTAATTTAATACATTTTATAATAGTAATTATTTAAATTTAATTAATTTAATTTAATTAATATAATTTAATTAATCTTAAAAATTGTAATTAATATGACTTAATAAATTTAATTAATTATAATTTATTTAATTAATTGAATTTAATTAAAGTCGTACTTTAAAAAAAATAAACTCTAAAAATACCCCTGAACCCCAAAACCCAAACCCAGCCCTAAAACCTAAAAATACCCCTGTACCCCAAAACCTAAACCCAGCCCTAAAACCTAAAAACACCCCTGTACCCCAAAACCCAAACCCTGAAACCTAAAAACACCCCTGTACCCCAAAATTCAAACCCTGCCCTGAAACCTAAAAACACCCCTGTACCCCAAAACCCAAACCCTGCCCTAAAACCTAAAAACACCCCTGTACCCCAAAACTCAAACCCTGCCCTAAAACCTAAAAACACCCCTGTGCCCCAAAACCCAAACCCTGCCCTAAAACCTAAAAACACCCCTGTACCCCAAAACCCAAACCCTGCCCTGAAACCTAAAAACACCCCTGTACCCCAAAACCCAAACCCTGCCCTAAAACCTAAAAACACCCCTGTACCCCAAAACCCAAACCCTGCCCTGAAACCAAAACCCAAACCCTGCCCTAAAACCTAAAAACACCCCTGTACCCCAAAACCCAAACCCTGCCCTGAAACCTAAAAACACCCCTGTACCCCAAAACCCAAACCCTGCCCTAAAACCTAAAAACACCCCTGTACCCCAAAACCCAAACCCTGCCCTGAAACCTAAAAACACCCCTGTACCCCAAAACCCAAACCCTGCCCTGAAACCTAAAAACACCCCTGTACCCCAAAACTCAAACCCTGCCCTGAAACCTAAAAACACCCCTGTACCCCAAAACCCAAACCCTGCCCTAAAACCTAAAAACACCCCTGTACCCCAAAACCCAAACCCTGCCCTGAAACCTAAAAATACCCCTGTACCCCAAAACCCAAACCCAGCCCTAAAACCTAAAAATACCCAAATACCCCAAAACATATACCTCAGTACCCCAAAACATATACTCCTATACTCATACTTATTTAAAAAAATACTTAAATTAATATATTTAATTTATAATATTAAAAAACATAAATAAATATATTTATTTATAATTAATATTAATTAAATTAATTAAATAATATTAAATAAACGGAAAAAAAAATTATATACTTACCAATACTTACGATGTAATGGTATGCGTTGTAATAGCATCTGCTATGTAATATCCTGCGTTGTAATAGCATCCGATGTAATGGAACCAGCGTTGTAAAAGCTGCAATGTAACAGCATTACGACGTAAAAGTTGCGTTGTAACAGTAACTTACCGCAGGCCACAGACGGCTGACCTACAGAACAGGTAGGGTTTTACGTGCCAAGACAGCAGAGCTGTTGCTTACGTTACAGATTCCATAGGGGTTCGAACATCAGTCATTTCTCCAAATATCCATAAATCTTACAAGCTCAGTCCTGAGACATCATATATATGTAGTGGTGAACATTTCATGAAAAGCTGTCAAAGTAGATGATGAAACACAGCCATTTAAGGCATGAAATAACTAAGCAACAAGGAAGTGCCCTGTGGAAGCAAGGAAATACTGACAACATCAGCAGTTAGAGTCCCCAACTCAGCAGCTCAAATATTCACCTATTTTTTTTTTTTTAAATAGGCACATTTTTGACCTAATAAGCGACAAAACTTTAAGAAAATAAGTCTTTTTTGCTCTTAAATATCACGTAATCGTTTTAACAAATAAAACAATGTTCTGCAAACATGTACCTCTCTTTGTGGCCTTCCCTTAAATACACCGCTTGGCCTCAAATACCAGCTTTTTATTTTTTTCAAACCAGCATATTTTGTCCCAAAAATGTAAAACCTTCACTTTCTGTAAGCAATAAGAGTTTCACTCCATCAAATAACTACTTCATGAAAGTAAAAAGAGTAATATAGTCCTTAAACATCAACCTCTCATCATATACTTAAATTTACTGCGCACACGTGCACAGATATTTGCTCACATTCAGAACCCCATATGTTCACGACCAGCCGCACACAAGCAATATAAGCCATCCTACCAGCAATGCCCACCATCAAACCAGGTATGGCTGAGATACCCGCCACCCCCTCTCAACACAATCCCCAAGGATGGGAAACCGGAAACAGTTCTGAAGTTTTTGAAAGACGGGAGGGAGTGACCCTCCCGGCCGTATTTATTAAAAATATGAAACAAAATTAAAACATTAAATCAACAGTTTCATATTATGTACAATTTCATTACCACATTGCGATGTTTGGCTAACCTTAACATATCCTCTAATACAAAGGTTCTCCTAGCCGAACTAACATCCTACCAAATGTTTACTTAACTTTGTACATCCTAACGTTTAAGGGCCAACGGCAAGGTCGTAACCGGTGTCAAGATCCCTAACCCAGACATATCCCCCTCACTTGTGAGGGCCGGCACGGAGGCATACCTCAAGTGCAACTACCAATTTCCCTTGACTTGACGGGGGCCCCAATAAAACTCGACGCCACTTAAAGGTCGTACGAGGACTCGTGTGAGGTATCTAGAAGGTAGCGTAGACCCCCCCCCAAACCCCACACAACTTACCACATCTGCCGTCGCAGACGACCTGGCCCCGGGAAATTCCCCAGGAGGGGGCTGTAACCCCTCCTACCCATGAAGGGGCCTTGACCGCCTTCCCTTTCCTTTCGGCGACCCATCCTTAGAAGGGACCGCCTCCCCGTTGAGGGGCCAATGGCCACCTCCCCCGAGCGCCCCCATCCGTAATGGGTGACGCCCACTCATAGGGATCTTCCAATTAGTGCTCACCGATCATGACCTTACCGCCCGACCAAAATAAATACGACAATGCTAACTAAATAACTAAGACTAAATATAACAGACAGTAGCAATAACACTTTATTCAAAGCATGCTTACTGATGAACACTAAAGCAGAATTACTTTATTTACAAAACATAACACCAATCGGTCATTCTTTATTGCATACTCAAAATCTTCACGATAATACCACAACCTGTAAACGAAATTCAGAATTAACAATCAAACTTTATTTAAAACAACTCGCTGTCTTCAGGGGCTGGTGGGTGGGTCAAAATTGGCTCTTCGTTCCGTCTCGAGCTCACGTGCAGCGAGGAGGTGCAGCTTCAGAGCACGGGAACAAGAGGATGCTTTCTGGTCTTGATCCTCCTTTTATCCGTCTTCAGGGCAGGCGTAAACCCGCCCCTGCCTGCCCCGAGGGCGTGGCCAGCCGCGTCAGTGTCTAGGCCAACCCACTCTAGGGCGGGAAAAGGCGCGCCCCGGCTACGCCGCTTCGGGCATACCAGCCGAGACACGCCTCCCGCCCAAGATGGCTTCCCGGGGGGATCGTGGTACTCTGCCATACGTGCGGGGGGACCGATTGGTCGCCCCTTTCCATATGGCTGAGATACCCGCCACCCCCTCTCAACACAATCCCCAAGGATGGGAAACCGGAAACAGTTCCGAAGTTTTTGGAAGACGGGAGGGAGTGACCCTCCCGGCCGTATTTATTAAAAATATGAAACAAAATTAAAACATTAAATCAACAGTTTCATATTATGTACAATTTCATTACCACATTGCGATGTTTGGCTAACCTTAACATATCCTCTAATACAAAGGTTCTCCTAGCCGAACTAACATCCTACCAAACGTTTACTTAACTTTTGAAATTGTACATCCTAACGTTTAAGGGCCAACGGCAAGGTCGTAACCGGTGTCAAGATCCCTAACCCAGACATATCCCCCTCACTTGTGAGGGCCGGCACGGAGGCATACCTCAAGTGCAACTACCAATTTCCCTTGACTTGATGGGGGCCCCAATAAAACTCGACGCCACTTAAAGGTCGTACGAGGACTCGTGTGAGGTATCTAGAAGGTAGCGTAGACCCCCCCCCAAACCCCACACAACTTACCACATCTGCCGTCGCAGACGACCTGGCCCCGGGAAATTCCCCAGGAGGGGGCTGTAACCCCTCCTACCCATGAAGGGGCCTTGACCGCCTTCCCTTTCCTTTCGGCGACCCATCCTTAGAAGGGACCGCCTCCCCATTGAGGGGCCAATGGCCACCTCCCCCGAGCGCCCCATCCGTAATGGGTGACGCCCACTCATAGGGATCTTCCAATTAGTGCTCACCGATCATGACCTTACCGCCACAGGTCCGGATAGTTGACCGGCTATCCGGACCCCCCACCACACTCCTACCTAAAGGTCATGTTTTAACGTCTTCAGCCAAGCTATGAAGTCTCCTATGAGTAACTCATTCCCCATCCGAGACAAATGCACACCATCCCTCAAGTACATACTGTCATCATTAATACACCCATGCGAGATAGAATGCAGTGCATTGGAACGGAACAACCTACTTACTTTGTTATTAATTTTCCTCACAGAATGATTTAAAGCAGAAACAGACAAAGCCCCCCGCCACACTTTTCGTGGGATCATATGGGACCACCCAATTGTGCACCCTGGAACTCTCCTCGCTAACCAACTTACAGTGGAAAGCATCGCCTCCAGGAGAAGTCGTCTACCAGTGGTGACCAAATCATTGCCCCCAAGATGTACTATGACTACAGACGGCGGTGACCTCGTCCGCCCTAACAAACCCTCGAAAAATGATTGAAACTGGTCAATACAGAGACCGCCCTTTCCGTAGAAGGACACACTGTACCCGTATTCCCCAGCCACGTGCACCATGTCACCTGCCTTGAATACGTCCGCGGCACGCCTCACGTATGAGTGGCCCACGACCCACACCTCCTTTTTCACAGCCGGTGATGTCTGACCGCTGGCCCGGTGTTGGGTCGACTGCATAGTTCGCCCCGCCTCGTAGGCTTGCGTAACTGAAAAACCAAACAAAAACAAGAAGCGTGAGTACATCATTACAGCTTCACAACATGTGCAAACGCACATACCTTTTATAACAATTGGAGGACCAACGCCCCACACGTTTAACTTGTTCCACATTCAGACCCCTGGCTGTAGCCTCTGTAGCAGCCCCTATCCGAAAGGAATGGGTCCCAAACTCGCCCGGGTTCAAGCCCGCAGCTGTAATCGACATCGCAAGCACCCGCTGAAACTGAAACCTTGTCAGTGGGGTGGCGTCCGCGTGTCTCAACAAGGTCCCCCCCCATGATGCCACCCTTTGTGTTAAATAATCCTCTAAACACTTCACTGGGCACATGGACGACCCGGGAATCCTGCGTATAATTATGCAGTCACCCATCCCACTCTGATCGGTCTTGGACCTCACAAACGAGACAGTCATTGTCTCCCCTCTGATCTGAACGTGCTCTGCGCACAGTCCTCCCGTCACATCCTGCTTGTTCCTCGCCACTAATTCGCTTACCCGCATAGCCCCATGAAATGCCAGCGTAAAAGCGGCTCGGAATAACACTGTCTCAAACTGAGATGAACATGTTGTAGGGAGTCTGGATAATAACTGGGCCAACCTATCCAAACCTATCGGGCGCCTCTCATCTACTCTGCGACCCTCAAGGCGTTGCCACCCACGTAGCGCTTTTTGCACAACGAAAGACGCTGTCGGGTCCTGGATCCCATGAGCCCTAGCAACAAAGGAAATGGCAGCCCGATGCCTCTGGGCCGTGGCCACCGATTTCCCTGCCAGATGTAACGACATCAGAAAGTTCACTACCCATTCCTCCTGGCCCCAAAGCTCCTCTCTAGCAGTCCCCAAAAAGGCTAAATAGGACCGGAACGCCCCTTCGTATGCCTTCCTCGTCCTGGGTGCTAAACTCTCTCCCACGAGGTTACGAAGTTCGGGGCACCGAGAGACCAGAGAGCTTCGGGAAAGGGTGCTGGCTCCGGGTCCGCTGTGGGAAGAAAACCCCAGAAGGCCTGCATACGAAAACGAGAAAGGGCATCAGCCGCCTGGTTCATTACCCCTGGGACATGTCTTGCTTTGAATAGCACATTCAATTGCATACACAGTAATACGATTTCCTTGAGCAGTCTCAAAATCCATTTGCATCGTGCTGCCTGGCTATTGATACACTCAACCACGGTCATATTGTCAGACCAAAATACCACAGAGTGATCTCTGAACCCTTCGGGCCACGTTCTCAGGGCCACCAAAATGGGGAAAAGTTCCAGGAAGGCAATGTTACTTGTCAGTCCACTGTCATGCCACCATGCCGGCCATTTTTGTGCAGACCATCGAGTGCCGAAAATGGCACCAAAACCTATGCTCCCTGCCGAATCTGTCCACAGCCCCAGCTCCTCAGAGGACACGGCCGGTTTGTTCCAGACGACTCGACCATTGAAATCCGCCAGAAATGCCAACCAAATGCGCATGTCCTGGCGGACCTCGGCCGAGAGCCTTGTGCGATGATGGCCCTCCTTCAGTCCGACCATGGCTTGAGCGATCGAACGTGAAAAAGGGCGGGCCATCGGTATAACTCTTAGGGCAAAATTCAACTGTCCCACTAACTGCTGTAATTGATGCAGCGTAACCTTGGATTCGCTCATACACATTTGCAGGGATGCCCTGAACTTTAACACTTTATCACTTGGTAAACGGAAACAACCTTCTCCGGAGTCTAACTCGATCCCCAGAAACTCGAGGCAAGTCGAAGGACCCACCGTCTTACCTGGTGCCAATGGCACGCCAAACTGATTCATTAAAACACAAAATGCAGCCAAAGCTTGCCCACATTCCGGGTCCCCGGCTGCCCCCAAGAACAAAAAATCATCGAGATAATGCATCACATGTTGAAAACCCGTCTTCTTAGTGAAGACCCATTGTAGGAATCCACTGAATTTTTCGAAATAGGCACAAGAAATAGAGCATCCCATCGGCATACACCTATCCATGTAATACTGACCCTGAAACATGAAACCAAGTAGACGCTGATCGTCTGGATGTACCGGGAGCAACCGGAACGCTGACTCAATATCAGATTTTGCCATCAGCGCACCGGGCCCCAGGCGATTCAAAATGGCTACGGCCTCATCGAAGGATGCGTACCGCACCGAACACATTTCCGGGTCTATCGCTTCGTTTACAGAAAGACCACGTGGGGCTGACAAATTATGTATCAGCCGAAACTCACCCGGGTCCTTCTTGGGGACCACTCCCAAAGGCGAACAAACAAAGTTAGCAACCGGGGGTACACTAAACGGACCGGCGACTCGACCTCGAGTAACCTCCTTCCGTATCTTTTCCTGTACCACGGTCGTATGCTGCAAGACCGATATCTGATTTTTGCATTTTTCCACACCCTGAAAGTCCCCCACTGGGATGCGGAAACCATATGAAAAACCGTTCCGCACCACCCCAGCGGAAGCACGATCCGGGTATTCACTGAGCCAGGGAATCATTGCCAAGGTATCAATCGGGGTAGGTAAAGGCGCCCCTCGGACTATGTTAGACCTGTTTGGCACCTCCTCTACCCCCGTTCTCACCCGTTTTGGCTCTGCACGTGGACTCAGGATGGGATGATTGCCCACACCCACTACATTCGTGTCTAAATTTGCACGACCCCTGGGGCCTAGTACATTTACCCCTGTTAAAGTTCCAACAAACCCCCTTTTTACCTGCATTACCGGTAGGCCTCGAGTGATTGTCGGTACTCGTACCTGATCGAAAGGGCGTCCCCGCATACTGACGGGAGGATTCGCCCACGTTACTCCCCACTAATGGCAATTTCAACATACCAGTATCCTTCATTTTGGACCAGGACACAGAATCATAACAATCCCAAGTTAAATTCTTATCTTGTTCTTTTGCTTTTCTGAAAAGATTATCATAGCAGAACCAATGATTACCCTCGTGTGATACCGAGTACCCCATGATCCGTGACTGATAAATCGGCAATTCGGGTAGCAATTCGGGCCTTCGTTCTCCCAAGATCGATGTGAAAACCCCCCACGCCTTGCCCCAATTGCCAATGTTTTCATTTACCTTAAAGGCGGCCATCTTTGCGCGCCAAACACTCGGATGCATTAGGTCCTTCTGACTTTTAACATGCTCCATCTCATAATGATCAGTAAGCAACAAGAAGATGTTTACATATTCACCTGCCCATATCTTTTCTTTAATAGCTAAAGGGACATGCTGACCCAACCTTTCCCTACGAGAGGGTGCAGACTCTTCCCTCGCAATCGGCAATGGCCGCTTACCTGAACCGGACGCCGTCTCTGCGACTAAGACCGTCCCCTGTGGCTTCTCTACGGCCGCAGCCGGCGTGGATACCCTCGCTGCTTCTCGTGTTTCACGCAGTTGTTTCATCAACACCTGCGCGTCGACAGCCGTGGCGCCCTCGTTACCTTTACCCAACCACGCTGCTAATTGTGCTGCCAGCTCGGGCGGCATATCTTCCCCGGACACGGGGGTGACCACAACGGGAATCGGATTCCCTTCCTCCGGCACGGGAGTGGGTGCTTCGAGCGGGACACTGGGACCCGGAATATCTCCCCCAGCTGCTCCTCTCCTAGGCCTCTTGCCTTTTCCCCCCGGGGCTGTTCCCTCCAAAGGACGTTTCGGCCCCCCTTCCTCGCTTTTATCCATTCGCCTCTTTAGGTCGGTCATCTCTTTCATGAGAACACGCAGCATCTGTTCGGTAGTCATTCGCTTTCCCGCCTTCTTCGGCATTCTCCAGCAGAGTATCTAGAAAACAAACAAGAGGATTACAACGCTCAAAATTGGCTCTTCGTTCCGTCTCGAGCTCACGTGCAGCGAGGAGGTGCAGCTTCAGAGCACAGGAACAAGAGGATGCTTTCTGGTCTTGATCCTCCTTTTATCCGTCTTCAGGGCAGGCGTAAACCCGCCCCTGCCTGCCCCGAGGGCGTGGCCAGCCGCGTCAGTGTCTAGGCCAACCCACTCTAGGGCGGGAAAAGGCGCGCCCCGGCTACGCCGCTTCGGGCATACCAGCCGAGACACGCCTCCCGCCCAAGATGGCTTCCCGGGGGGATCGTGGTACTCTGCCATACGTGCGGGGGGACCGATTGGTCGCCCCTTTCCAAATGCATGCCATTGTATAACCAATGATAAGATGACCAGTGATTTACCTTGGAGGACTACTATTGTGCCACAGATGGTCATAGTGTGAAAGCAATGGCTATCATTATTTATTTATTTATTTTATACGTTTTTATATAGCGCAGACTTTACCCGAAGGTGTCAGAGCGCTTCACAATAGGATCGACAGATGCATCGAGGAAGCCAAGAGGACTGACGTCTGTCATTGCGTCCAACGCGCTGAAATACCAGGATAAATCCCTGATACGATGCCTAGACGTCAGTAAGGAACAGTGTCCAAAATACCTAGGAGCCAGCTCAGGCCCACCCCAAGACGGTACAGATGTCAACCGTTCTTTGATGCTCTCCTTTCTCACTGTCCTGATGAAGAACCCAACATGAGGCCATAATTACCCCTCTAGCGTACTTCGGGGGTCGAAACGTAGACTACGCCATCTCAGCACACCATAGGACGCAAATAAATATATTAATTTGACCTATGTGTGATGCAATTCTGGAACCTTTTGTACATTTTGACTGTAAAGGCGTTTTTTGATTTTAACGTGATGTCTTTAAAAAGTCACACCACCTTTACACGGTCCCTCACAACCTCCGCACTTCCCCTTCCCTTCCCACTGAGAGCACTCTGAAATGTAATGATTTAACAATTGCATTTAAGTACTTTTTGTCTTTGAAATATTTTATATAATTAAGCTGATTAATGAACGCAAATACCAGTATTGCGTGCACATTGATTATGCAGAAATAAATGCATACAATCTTTCACTTTTTGATTCTTTTTAAATGTGTGTAAATCTATGGCAAATGGTTATGTGGTGAGTATCAGTTTGATATGGTACAGACTGAATATTGTACGTTAGTCATATCGTAACTCGGACCAACATTTCTTTGTACTATCATATGGACCCAGGTCCTTGAGTTCTAAGGGTCTACCCCTTTAATACTCATATTCACAATAGGAACAGTAATGATACATGAGGAAAAAATTACAAGTCAGCATGTTACAAAAGCAAAAGTTACGTTACATGAGGCAATAGTGACAATTGTGCATGTATCAAGAGCAAACAAAGTACAAGAGGTAGCAAACGATACGGTCCAAGAGGAAAAAAAAAGTGACGTGTGTATGTTACAAAAGTATACAAAGTACAAGTAGAGGTATAATACTGTACTAAATGGCAGATACTCAAAACACAAGAACAAACGTTACGTTACATGAGGCAATGGTGGCAATTGTGCATGGATCAAAAGCAAACAAAATACAAGAGGTAGCAAACGATGCATTACAAGAGGAAAAGTGACGTGTGCATGATACAAAAGAGTACACAATACAAGTGGAAGTATAATACTGCAATAAATGGCAGACACAAACAAAAAGAACACACTGGGAAGGCACTTCTACAGTCATGCATGTAGAACAGAATTTTTTATAATGGAAGGACTTCCTTCAGATAATAGAGAGGGCGTGAATTACATTTGGAAGTGTCTTTGAAGGGGAGCTTTGATGCGTGGTGGGATGCCCACCAACACACCAGGGAGATGATGTGACAATGGACAGTAGGGCATCAGTATGCCTTGGAAGGCCTGTAAATGACAATGCCTTTAATTTATCCGTTTAAAAAACCTGCAATAATAAAAGGCATTGTCATTTACAATACCAATAGGTCAACGTTGCGAAAATGTGAGACCTATTGCATTGCAAATGCTTGTTAGGACTTGTGCCCTGCATAAAGGGGACAGGGAAAGAGAGGAGGGGTTACTGTGTTGGCTATTAGGAGGACAACTGCCCCACCCCCCCATGCCAGACATCAGGGCCTCCTTTCCTTGTTATGCACCTCCATCTTTTAGGGCCCATTATTACAGCAGTTAATGCCCTCGGAGCAGGGCGTTTGCCACTGATAATGCCCTAAGAGATGAAGTGTGCAAGTAGTTTACCTAGTCCTGGTGCCCCTGTGCATGCTGGTCATTGTAGTCCTAAAGTTATAATAGGATGAGAAGTAAACCCTGGCACCGGCTACAGCACTCCCAGTCCTGCCAAGTATCACGCAACCGGTGTGACACTTACGCATTTCAGTGCAGTGGTCCGCATCACCGCACTGAAATGCAAAGTCACGCCTTGTGCCGATTGTGCTGATTAAACTGAAAGACTGGTAACGCGCTGTGTCATGCAGGCTGCTCCAGGCAAGTTTGGGGCTGACAGTTACTGAGCCTAGGTAGTAGCTTCTCATTCACTTGGCTACTAGAATTTATTAATAAAAAGATAATGATTTCCCGGTGTGGCATTCATTGTGACTGACGTCACGTCATGAGGCAGTGCTGTGGCCAATAGGTGCGCCGCAGGACGTCATATCCTGCTGACGCTGGCTACAGTTAAGCTTGTGGCAGGCCGGCACATATTGGCAGCGCTGGTGCTGCTCGGTGGTAAATTGAAATAAATGACCACGGGACCTAATCCACGGACCCAGTGAGCAGTGAAGAACAACACTGTGCTGTTCCTGCTGCTGACCCTGAGAGTGTGAGCCTGATGGCCGGGCGGCTGGCGCAAGTTTGTAAGTACAGACAGTGCCACTGACTCATCGTTTTATTGTTAATCTAATTTGCTTTTAAATTGAGTGTTTAGCGTGCGATCAGCTGCTTGCTGGGCAGTGGGTCTTTGTTGCGGCTTTGCTTTAGGCTCAAACTCATTGAACTCGAAAAGTGGCAGCGCACTTAAGTTTCCCAACTACCTTCGTGAGTATCTGTTAGTCGCTGCACTCCCGAGACCTCCTTACTGAGACCCATCAACACAAGAATTTAGTTGACGTTTGTTGCTCGGCATTCTAGGTCTTTAGACTCCTGACTTTGCATTAGAAATGGTTGAATGGATATTTTATTTACAGGTTAAACTTCTATAGAAATGCATTTGTGGTAAAGAAGGATGAAGACCACGCCGAGCAGGTAAGGAACACTTTCTTTATTTGACGGAGAAGCATGCAAAACAGACTCTTCCCAGCTGGTCGGAGGATCAACTGACCATACAAGGAATGTTCCGGTTTGATGGCTGGGCGGCTGACGCAAGTTTGTAAGTATCACAGACAGTGCCAGACTCATTGTTTTATAGTATTGTAGTTTCGATCTTGTCACTGATGCTAGTGTTGGTGGGCAGCTGTGACTTTCAAGTGTGTACCTCATCTGCTTGTCATTCTGTCTTGCCCAAATCTATGCCGGGTACATGCTGTTTACCGCATCAAATTTGCATAGACGATCGGGGCATGTTCACACTGAGCTTGTCCTTTTCACCAGAGCAATGATTGCATTGCAGGAGGACGACACAGTGTTGAACGCACCAGAGAGAGCCCTGTGATTACTCTGCTGTGTCTCTCACGGCCGCCCCCCAGAAACAGAATCTCCAGCCAGAGCCAGTTAATTCATTTTCTGTAGTAAGTTGTAGTTCAGAGGTGTGTGCTCGGGTGACCGCCCTCATCGCAGCCACAGACGACATCCGAGCCCTGCTGGACAACGGGGAAACAGCGGCCCTCATCCTCCTAGACCTCTCTGCGGCGTTCAACACCGTCTGCCACCGCACCCTAGTGCAGCGCCTCAGCAACGTCGGAATCCAGGAGAAGGCACTAGAATGGATCATCTCCTTCCTCACCAGAAGGACACAGAGAGTCCGCCTACCCCCGTTCAGATCAGAAGCCACCAAAGTCATCTGCGGCATTCCTCAAGGCTCCTCGCTCAGCCCCACCCTCTTCAATGTCTACATGAGCCCCCTTGCTGCCATCGCACGCCAACACAACCTCAACATCATCTCCTACGCCGACGACACCCAGCTGATCCTCTCCCTCACCAACGACCCTGCCACCGCCAGAACCAACCTACACGAAGGGATGAAAGATGTTGCCGAGTGGATGATGAACAGCCACCTGAAACTGAACTTGGACAAGACGGAAGTTCTCATCCTGGGCTCCTCGCCCTCCGCCTGGGACGACTCCTGGTGGCCCCCCACCCTGGGCAGCGCACCCAAACCAACAGACCACGCACGCAACCTGGGCTTCATCCTGGACTCCTCCCTCTCTATGACCAGACAAGTCAACGCCATCTCCTCGTCCTGCTTCAACATCCTACGCATGCTACGTAAGATCTTCCGGTGGATCCCCACCGAGACCAGGAAGACGGTCACCCCGGCCCTCGTCACCAGCCGACAGGACTACGGCAACGCCCTCTACGCCGGAACCACCGCCAAGCTCCAGAAGAGACTCCAGCGGATCCAGAACGCCTCAGCAAGACTCATCCTCGACATCCCCCGACACAGCCACATCTCCAAACACCTGAGAGACCTGCACTGGCTCCCGGTCAACAAGAGAATCACCTTCCGTCTCCTCACCCACGCACACAAAGCCCTACACAACCAAGGACCTAGATACCTCAACAGCCGACTCAACTTCTACACTCCCACTCGCCAGCTTCGATCGACCAGCCTCGCCCTCGCCGCCGTCCCCCGCATCCGAAGAGCCACCACAGGAGGAAGAGCCTTCTCCTACCTGGCCGCCAAGACCTGGAACTCCCTCCCGACCCACCTCCGCCTGACCCAAAACCACCTCGCCTTCAGGAAGCAGCTCAAGACCTGGCTGTTCGAGCAGTAGCGGACCCCCCTCCCCCAAGCGCCTTGAGACCCTCCGGGTGAGTAGTGCGCTATATAAATGTCATGAATTGATTGATTGATTGATTGATTGATTGAGTGGCAGCTATATAAGCTTTATAAATATTCCATTGCCACCAGTTGAACCCGTAATACTCAGGTCCTAATGGAAGCAGACGGTTTGAAAGTCAGCAGTACAGTATTATATTTATATAGCTCTCCCTACCAAGTGTACCTGATAGAGCGCGCAGGTCACCCGACTAACTTTGTTTACCAAATATGCACACTTGGGCCCATAAAAATATTTTCCTTACACTTTAATCAGGTAACCTACACACCACTACCAGCAATTCAGTTTCATTCTATTTACTTCCAGAGTACCTGACTTACCAATCCTCGTCACAGGTACCTAAGATCACAATGGATCAGGGAGCTAGCTGTGGGAATAAGTAGGAAACACATACAATATAACTTTGAATGATGTTTGTACTCTTTATAATGACCACAGACTCAAGACGTTTTCAAAACCTTTATCTAATCATCATCATCTTCATATGCCATGAGCCAAAGATTTACACAGATCAAACTATCAATAACTAGAATCAGAAATATCATATAGCTATGAATGAGGGTTAGAATCCTTTAGAATTTGAGAAATAAAGGGAAGGGACATAAGGAACACGCTATTTTAGATTAACAGGCTTTCACAACTTCACTAAAGGCGGGTAAAAAAAAGGAACATACTAATCAAAGGAGACTTTCAAAATTCACTAACGGTTCAAAGGAAATGAAACTTATGCAATTTGATTTATTAAGATGTGCTTATTATCTACAGGGAGGATAAGATTTGGAACAAACTATATATGCAAAACGATTTAGCATTTGACTAAAGGTAGGTAGAAAAGTGGAACATACTAATAGACAAAATGCATGAAAATCTCATTTATAGAAGGACAGGGGAGAAAAAGGAACGTATTCAATTATGCTTTATTCGAGATGTTATTTGTTTAGGAAACAGGGGACCCCTATGAATAAACCAGCTATAACATAGGGAATGTAACAAGTGGAAGGAAGTTATAGCTAGAACAGATACTAAACAATAATTCAACAAAGGAATACCTAATTATGTCTAAAATATAGACCTGTGTGAGATGGACACTCTATAAGATCCCAATATGCAAAATAAAGATTAGTATAAATCCTTATTTTGAGTAGTTTATTTAAATTATTTTTACTTGTTTTAATTCATACACAATCTATATATAAATAACTAGAACCATGACATAATAATGCATTTCAAAACCAAAAAGATCAATAGCATGTGAATAAACTTATACACCATATACAGATATGTATAACTCATGCGATAGACGAGAACGTTGACATAGGCAGTGCGGCAGGTGTCTTACAACGCGCGTTTCGGCATACATGCCTTCATCAGGCAGCCGTCCACTATTCACAGTGGTGATGGAACGCTCAGATATAATGTGGTTTCTGCTCCGGTGACAGTTTAAGGTAATGGAGATGGAGCTCTGTAGGGACGCATGAAGATAGTATTCGTAAATTGGTATAAAAAATGACTCGTCTATTGTTCGTTTTTGAAATAACACGCTGCAGGCCCATAAAACTACACGATATAGATGAGAATATAAAGCACTCTTCGAGTGCAAACTTTAATATGATGAAGGAGCCAGATTTCGGGGTGGTAAACGAGGAGTCAAAATCGATAATCTAAATCACAAAAGATTCTAGCACAGCCGGTTTATAGTGCCCATCATGTAGTGTCTGATATAAACGGAGGCCGCCGTTCTAGTCTGCTTGGAGGATTTATTCCTTGAACGTTGCAAAACGGCGAGAAGGACGAACTTCCATGCGCGAAATACTGGCTCCCGATGAGCTCTGCAGAGAGCAGGTCTTCAGTATTCGAGATGTTATGAAGGAAGTATAGATAAACGAACACCCACATCAATTTATATTTACCTAGGATAGATTGAAGACTAACCCTGGCCACGGGTCAGTTTGGAAGACGGCAAAGGACCCTCAAGGACTTAGGTTGCCAGTAGGCGAGAAGGTACAGCTCATGGACAGTCAGGACAGGATAACCCCAGGATTTGGATCAGGACCGGGTTCACCAAAGGGTAGGACCAACACCTGCAGCTTCGGTTGCAACGCCTGCGCTACTCCCTCTCTGCAAGGAATTTGCCAATAACCCAGATTGGGTTCTCGAATCTCCCAGCAAAGTGCTTCGCCAGAACTTAAGGTTTCCAAACTCCCGACTGGGTCTGTGGAAAATACAGACAGAGTGCTCCGCAGCTCTCTGTATCAATCACCTATAGAGTTCGTTGGGTCAGTGACAGGTCAGCTATTCGGACAAGTCGGACAAATTCTCTCGCTAAACCTAGGCTAGTTATACTGTTTTTCGGGTCAGTGTGCCACCCACCAATGTTGCAAGTGAAAGGATCCCCAAGTTCTGATTGGACAAAGGAGGAGGTTAGGTCATCACGCCCCCTAAATTTTAGACTTTCTCAGGCTTAATATTTATTTTTCGTACCCCCCCTTACATTCTAGTTTCCCATGGCATATGTTTTACAGAGGACAATAGAGTATACATCAGTTATTACAAATGTAACAGTTTCAGGTACAGTTCAGCTTCGTCTTTGCTGGGTTACAGGTCAATTCCCAGGAGCTTCTTGGCTTTGGCTGCCAGCTGGCTGAGTTCCACTGCAGCATGGGTTTCTTTCCCTCATCACATGACAAGTACCGTACGGGCTTTTCAAAATGGAGTAGCAAGTGCCTCCCAGGCCCAAAGAATACGATACATGAAAAGTAAGCGAAAACAATTTAGAAATACAGAAGAAATGATTACACTGTATACCATGAATGGCTGTACTACAGCCCTTACTTTATAATAACTATAGCATTAGGATAAGTGCAGAACAAACAGCTTTGCAAAAGCGGTAATGCAAGCTCGGAGCATATGAGAAAACAAAGCGGCCATCTTTAGCTGTATTGCGCATGAGCAACAAATTCCCACCAGAACTGTGAGTACCTCACATCACATGAGCATGACGGCCGCATGCGCAGACTAATTCCCCCAAAGCAGCGGCCGTTTTAGAGGCAAGCGTATTACTGTTTAGTAAACACGTAGGCAAGCGTCTCTGGGAAACCCCGTGTAGTGTAAAATGTGCAATATTAGTAACACAAACATGTTGGTTAAACTATTAACATTATTCGAGGTTCCTGATTCAAGCAAGTCGCTTAACGTGCGAATACTTGCTCCATCAATCCCCTCTTTGATGATATTTACTATCATCACTATTAATTGTAACCAGATGCCAACTTTTCACATTTCACCCAATTCAATTTCTTCAAACTTTTTGTTCAGCCTTTTTCCTGCATCCTTATTTGGATGATAATTTTTCATTTTCTTTTAGATCTGATTATTCAGCTCTTCTAATTCAAGTTCATCAACATTCCGTTTCATTCCTCTCTTATTCACAGCATACTTCTTTTTGTGTTTTCGACATTTGCAGCAAATTACTACAATTAGCACAATTAAACCTATACCTTCTATTGGCATCAGTATTTTACTCACAAGAGTTTTACCTAGGTTAGAAAACCAATTACCTACAGAGGAGAGACCATCAGTTAGTCTCTTCCAGGCACTGTCAACCTCCAGTGGTTTGAGCTCTTTTTTCCAAATTAGTTATGTTTCTCACATATTTCTTAATCTCAACACTTTAGTCAGGATTGTAAGTGCAACAAAGTTGCACTTTCAACATTCTGCAGACTCTGCCCTCTTTTGCCAATAGAGTGTCAAGAGCAAGTCTATTCTGTAAAACCATAGATCTGATCGCAACCATTTCGGTATTGACCATCAGGAAACCTACAGCAGTGTCAGTTGATAACCGATCTACTACTGTAGATAATTTGCACATTCTGTGTGTATTCAGAGTCACATCCACTGCAGGTATCAATGCACTAAATATATCGCCTAGTATTTCTCCTACGCTTTCTCTTTTACTACGCACTAATCCTTTAGTGTTTTCATTGCTTCCAGCGACTTCATTCACATGGTATATTTTTGGGAAGACAATTCCAAAATAACAGCTTCCATACCAGTGATCTGGCAATTTGAAATAAGCCTTGTTTCCACATATATAATAAATTCCTGGAAACACAGGTTCTGACCCATTTTTGAAACCCCAACCTCTAATTACCTTGTAATTGTGTTCGCATTCACTGGAACCAATGAATATGTTAATATAATAACTAGTCTTTTCTCTGTGAAGACAAAGTTTCCCCTTCTTTTCGAAATCCAGCAACAAAGCAGGATTAGCTCCACCATTTGACGTGCTCCCCATGTTTTCTGCCCACTTAGGAGTTTTCTGTCTTTTATCATTCGCTGTTCTTTGGAAACTTTCTCTTCTTTTCTCTGCCATATTTAGAAACATTTTCTCTTGTTCGTGTAATGAACATGTTAAGTTATCTCTATGTGCTTCACCTAAATCTATTGTACCTATGGTTAGAAAGTATTCTCCCATATACCGTGTTACATCACTCTTAGTATGTTTAGGATTCAGATTTCCGAGTATAGGAAGTTCAGAAAATATTACGTCTGAGTTAAAGTAATAATACTGTAACGGTCCTCTTTTATAGAATAAACTAGCTAAAATTCTACAGGAAATTCCATATGTTAGTGGTAAATGATGATAGGTCACACCTTCAGCTACTGAAGTAGGTAGCTTCATACAGACATACCAGTCTTCTATTTCCATTGCTTCGACGTAGTGTACTAACAGGTTTGCAAATACATTTAAATGAGTTCTGTTCTTGATTCTGTGATAATGTAGTCCTTCCTCATCTGATGCATCTAAGTCCATTCTAGTTTGTCTAAGGCTAAGTGCTTTCTCAGGTTTTCAGGTTTTAATGTCTTTATTTCGATAATAAAATCATAAAAGACAGTTTTGACAAAACATTTAAAAACAACTTCAAAATCTCCACATTTTACAAAATCTTATAAAAATAGTTATGTCTAGGTGTTTATCAACAAATATACAATATGTCTAGATCCACAATTAAAAAGTTATTAAACCATTGTTGAGAAGAAACAAGACATTAAATATGAGTAATCTTAAGGATAAGTTTAGCATTTGCTAAAAAGCACTATACAGTTTACACATTTTTTTTTAAAATCATGTGGCAGTTAGATTCCTTCTAGCTCTGATTGCCCATGCCCAAAATAAATATTTGGCCAGACATATCACGGTAAAGTCAGAGGTGTTTGTTTTTAAGGCCCATATTGCATCCGAGGATTTTTTACAATTCATACGTTTGAAGATGGGTTTTAGCCATTTCGAACGAGGTTCTCTATATTGAGGACAGGCAAACAAAAAATGGCCCTCGGTTTCCTTACATCCTGAGCAGCGACTACAAAGATTAGTAGAGTTATTGCCCCAAGATGAGGTAAAGGAATTAAGGGGTAATGAGCCCACCCGAAATTGATGGTACAATTTTTTGTCCATTGGCCTGGAGATAAGGTCCCAATATGTCTCACGAGCCGGATCCAATTTAAAACTTAGAAAGCGCCCCGTCAGATCTTCAGAACTAGAGGCGTGTACCAAAGAAAGGCGAGTTGAGGCCCAAAACAAACCCTTAAATTCCTTTTTCGAGGGAAAGTTATTAGTGCCTGGCGAGACCCATAGATGACTCAGGCCCATATCATACAGGCTCTTTTTCACTGAGCGAAGCTAGGGGATTCGATCAGAACCCCCAATTGCCCTCACCTCGGTTAGCTCCTTTGCAAAAAGTGCCAAATCCTCCGTGGTCCATAAGCGCCTCCAAGTGGACACTACTCTGTATCTTGCCATGTCCGTTATTGGCGGGCAACCCATGTCATGGCAAAGAGGGATCTTTGGAGTTGATTGGGGCAGCCCCACCAGGTTGCGGAGAAACCTACACTGGTTTCTGTACAAGCACGAGAGGTCCATGAAACCCCATAACTCTGCCCCATAGAGTGTCGCAGCATTAATTTTAACGTCATAAATTTGTAAGGCGGGGGCAACCCTTTTAGTGATAGATTTCTTTTGCTCACGCAGAAGACAGCCGGTCAGTTGGGACAGTTTTAACTGTTGGGTCTCTATTTGTGGTTTCCAGGACAGTCGGCAATCCAGAGTGACCCCCAGGTACGTCATCGTGTCAACTTGTTCCAGGTTAACCCTGTTTAGTTGTACACTACTACGTATTGGTTTTTTCCTGGAGAAAACCATGAACTTAGTTTTCCCCACATTTATCTGAAGGTCATTTTGGTTGCAGTATTCCTCAAATAGATTTAAAGCCCTCTGTAAACCACCCCTCGTCTTTGATAAGAGGAGGGTGTCATCTGCAAAGATCAACATTGGGAATTTAGTCCCCGCCAGAGACGGAGCGTCAGTATTGGTAGACCCGAAGAATTTCACTACCTGATCTATAAAAAGTAGGAATAGAGTGGGTGCGAGAACGCACCCCTGGCGGACTCCTCGTAAAACTGGAAATGAGTCCGTCAAGTCAAGTCAAGTCATGAAATTTGTATAGCGCACTACATACCCAGAGGGTTTCAAGGCGCTTAGGAGGGGGAGGAAGATTATTTGTCAAATATCCACGTTTTAAGCTGCTTTCTGAACGTTAGGTGATTCTGGGTGAGGCGAAGGTAAGCGGGGAGTGAGTTCCATGTTTTGGCAGCTAGGTATGAGAAGGATCTGCCTCCCATGGTGGTCTTGTTGATGCGAGGTACAGTGGCGAAGGCTTGGCTGGAAGAGCGAAGTTGGCGGGAGGGGGTGTAGAAGGACAGTCGAGAGTTGAGGCAATCTGGTCCGATGTCGTAGAGTGATTTGTGTGCGTGGGTAAGCAGTCGGAAAGTAATCCTCTTATTGACGGGTAGCCAGTGGAGGTCTCTAAGGTGACCAGAGATGTGTTTGTTGCGTGGGATGTCTAATAAATTGCCCTTGAGCCCCCCATCTTACCCTAGCAAAGTTGTCTTCGTGTAGCTTAATGATCATTTCCACTAGTTCCCCCGGCATTCCTAGGTCCCTTAATACCTGCCATAATTTTCCCCTCGGCACCAAATCAAATGCTGATTTCAAATCTATGAAAGCAGCAAAGATGGTGCCACCGCCAAGTATGACGACCTTCCAAAAAATCATACAAAACCTCAAGACCTGGTCAATGGTACTTATACCAGATCTAAAGCCCGCCTGTAATGGGGACAGTATTCCTTCTAGTTCCATCCACCCATGTACCCTCGCCAAGATCATACGAGCAAAAACTTTCTGAAAGCAGTCAATTAGGCTAATCGGGCGGTAGTTCCCTGGGATTGATCTATCTCCCTTTTTGTGTATGGGGAGGATCTCCGCCCCCTTCCATGTTTTGGGAATACGGGCGCCTCTCGCTATGGTATTAGCTATGTTTGTTAAGTAAGGTACCCAAAGGCCTATGTTAGCTTTAAATAGGTCTGCTGGGATTTGATCCAACCCAGGAGCTTTCCCCCTCTTTGTTAACCCTAATGTAAGCTCCGTTTCTGCTTCAGTAAAAGACATAATTGTATTGCCAGAGGATATTGCCGGCAACAGGGTTGATCTGGACATGGAGTCAACAACTATTGGACAGAATTGGGTGGAGTAATGTTTTATCCAGTCTTCTGGGGAAACATGGTTAGACGGAGTACGGAACTCACCATCCTTTCCACATTTGACAATATCCCAGAATTTAGTCTGGTTATTAGATTTACTAGCGTCCAGAAGATCTGCCCAAAAATCATCTTCCCATTCCTTCTTTGCCTCCCATTGAACTCTTTTATACCTTTGCCTGGCCGCTTTTACTGCGCTCATGTCTCTGGATTTAACTTTCTCTATAAGATAACTATGGGCCTCTCTACACTCTCTGTTGTACCATGTAGCTCTTGGTGCATTCAGGTGCCCAGTGTTAGACTTACAAGGTTTCGATAGAATGATTTTAAGCTCGGAGAAACATTTGTCATGTATGCCCATCATCTTATCTAGTTCGCCCTGGCCCCTCTCAACAACAACAGACCTCATATTATTTAGAGCATTCGTCACCACATTTTCAACATTGGCCTGTATCGTTACATCATTTGATATAATTGACCATTTCAGTCTCCTCCGATCATTTGATATGGTTACTACCCCATGCCCCCTCGGATCTGGTTCCCCTAATCTTGTCAGGTCATACATTTTAAATTTCAGGGACAAGGGGTTATGGTCACTTTCTGGGCGCATTACAATTTCCATGTCATCAATTACGCTCCAATATTCTATTTTTATAAAGATGTAATCAATACGACTCTTCCTCACACCATTGTCAAAAGTGGAGTTAGCTCCTATGTCTGATTTGGTGCGACCGTTCACGGCCCTTAGTCCCCAAGTAAGGCAAAAAGCTGTCCAATTCAGAGCGGCCTCCGTTGCTTTGACTGGGATTTTATTGGAAAGTTCAGGAATTTTCCACGTGGCGTCTTCTTCAAACCCCCAATTATCCTCCGGCAAATACAATGGCTCAATTGTACAGTTGATGTCACCTGCTAACATAATGAATGTGCCTTTATTCCAGCCCGTTAATAGAGTATCTAAGGCACCTATCAGCTTGGGGCATCGTCCGCCAGGGAGGCCTCTGGAGTATATGTTGATAATGAGCATGTCCTGCCCCCCTGCTTTGCTCAACCTTATAGCCAGTATATCAGGGTTATCCACATACAATTCAGAAACTGAAAAACACCAGGCCTGTTTTACCCATATGGTTAGTCCCCTGACGCCCGCCCTTTTATGCCTTTTATAGCTGGTTTGAAGAAATTTATAAATCCAGCCATGTAAAATGGGGCTGTTGCCCATGTTTCCTGCAAAAGCACAACCTCATATTTGCCTATGAACTCCAACCAATCCTCAGATACCAGGCGGGTCTTGGCTCCAGCAACATTCCAAGACACCATATGTGATGTTAATGGATCTATCTCTACATGGTTGTTGCTGACAGGGAGAGGGGATTGGGGACTTAATAGATGGGCATCTGTTGATCTGGTTTCTTCTATGTTGGAAATAGCAGCATTTTCCCCCACAAGCCCCCTTTGCGTTCTGGTTTTGTTTTGGGGCAGGGACAGTAGTTCCTTAGCTGGATCTGGGGTGGGGGTGAATGGGTTGTATACTCCTTCACCTTCCACTATAGCTGAATTTGGTGAATGGGTCGGTGCACATAGTCAGTCAACCCATTCTAGGTCTGACAGTGCCTCAAAATGGTTATAAAGGGGAGGGTAATATGGAGGATGGTGAGTTATGGGCTCTCGGGGCCTCCCCCCTTTGACTTTCCATTGATTAGGGCCCATATGATTCTTTAGGTGCGTGTGGGGATAAAAGTAACCGAGATGTAAGGTCTGGACATCACCCAAACGAGCAAATCTGGCTTTCCTTTGAATTCTATCCACTACCCAGGGGTCTCTGAATGAAATTAAAATACAGTCCCCTTCCAGATCTTTATCACCCTTTCCTACCCATTCCACTCTCCTTACATAGAGGATTTCGGTGGGGGATGACGAGGGGAGGGGGCGATGTTTGTTCAGCCAGAATATGACCTTGTTCCGCAAGTCCCCTTGGGATTCTTTGATACCATCTCTTAGGGGGGCCACTCCTGTTAGTACGATGGTGTATTGTGACGCTTCTGGGGGTAACTGAACCCTAGGAGGATGTTGTGTATTTCTATTGTCTGTGCTCTGGTTTCTATCTGGATAAGGGGTTTTACTCTCCCTACCCATTGTAGGTGTATGTGCTGGGATGTTATTTAGTTTATTTGATGCACCTTTCGCTAGCTGTTTTTTCCCCTGAGCGTTACTAGCTGCCAATGGTTGTTTAGCCTTAGGTGTTTCTTTAATAGGGACTCTGCTGGCAGTAATTGATGTGGCAGATGTTGTTTTTGCCCCTATTGATGGTTTCTTATTTATATTAGTAGTTGATGTCCCTGCGGGGATGGTTGTGGTCGTCCCCCCTTTTTGGTTAGCTCCCCCTGTGGAATTGGGGCCCCTTGACTTGATGCCGGTAGCTGTTAGATTTTGCAAGAGGTCCATATTAATATTAACCGCTGCTTCCAGGACATCTATTTTAGCGGACAATATCCTGGTACTTTCTAAGACTGGAAGCAATAAGGTTTTAAACATTGCTTCCATTTTTGCCAACAAGACATCGTCACTGCTAAGACATGTTGGACAAGGGTTAGAAGACCCAGAATGGGCCAATGATGGACAGTACACAATTGGAGGTGCTTGGGTAGTCTGGGAGTACGAGGAATTATTAACACGATCTATTTTAGGTTGTTTTTGTACCTTGTCTCCCTGTGGGCTTGAGACATGTTTTCTTTTTCGTGAAACCTGGTTGATAATTGATGATGGCAAAACGGGAGTACTGGGTAAAGTAGGGACATTAGATTGTGAGGTTCCAGGCGAACTACGCTTGTCGTCCTCAATAAATTGGCTATCCGCTTCTATACTGGTCAGATTGTTGTCGGAATTCAGTTCCATGTTGACGTTAGTCGAGGGTGTTGTGGCTTCGTCCCCATCCACGTGGACTATTACATCGGAGTCAGAAGTAGAAATGCAGTTGAATGCTGCATTAGTTAAGGGGCTTTTAACACGAGCCAAGGCACCTATTGAGGAGCGTTTCCCAGTGACTAAGTCCAGGGACAATCTGTGCTCAACCAGTTCAATTTCTTTTTCTAATATTCCTGTAGCTCTAGTGATAAAGGCATCTAGGGGCCCTGAGACAACACCCTTTGAGGTTTGAATATGCACTAGACGCTGTTTACCAGATCTTAGGGCCATAATTAGGAACTGGTGTTAAAGCCTCAAAAAGTTAATAAATGAGGTAATGGACCAGGACTCTAGGCCCAACCCAACCTCGTCCGACCCCGGACGGCCACAGACGGTCCCGCCCTTGTCCCGGGCTTCTCCCGGCGCCCTCCCGCGCGCTCCCGCGCAGCGGTGATGCTAGCGTTCTTTTCAGTAAGTGTAATTGGTGAAGGGGCGGGGCTTGCAGGGAGAGCGGCCCAGGTGTTTGCTGATGGGCTGTCAGGGACTCCTGGGATAGCGAGTCCCTGACTACACTGCTCGCAGCCCTGCAAGACTTACAGCGCCCTTACCTCCTGCACAGTCTGTCCACAATGCTCCTGGGCCAAACAGCGAAGCGGGACCCGCGGAGCGTGTCCGGCAAGAAGTTGAGGTAATCCGCAGGAAGAAGAAAAGGCTGCCACACCGCAACGGACAGCAACGGACAGCAGGTGAAGCACTGGTGGGTCCCACAGAGGCAATGGAACGAAGGGCTTTTCACTCGTGAGTGAGGGGGCGGGGCTTGCAGGGAGAGCGGCCCAGGTGTTTGCTGATGGGCTGTCAGGGACTCCTGGGATAGCGAGTCCCTGACTACACTGCTCGCAGCCCTGCAAGACTTACAGCGCCCTTACCTCCTGCACAGTCTGTCCACAATGCTCCTGGGCCAAACAGCGAAGCGGGACCCGCGGAGCGGGTCCGGCAAGAAGTTGAGGTAATCCGCAGGAAGAAGAAAAGGCGCCACACCACAACGGACAGCAACGGACAGCAGGTGAAGCACTGGTGGGTCCCACAGAGGCAATGGAACGAAGGGCTTTTCACTCGTGAGTGAGGGGGCGGGGCTTGCAGGGAGAGCGGCCCAGGTGTTTGCTGATGGGCTGTCAGGGACTCCTGGGATAGCGAGTCCCTGACTACACTGCTTGCAGCCCTGCAAGACTTACAGCGCCCTTACCTCCTGCACAGTCTGTCCACAATGCTCCTGGGCCAAACAGCGAAGCGGGACCCGCGGAGCGGGTCCGGCAAGAAGTTGAGGTAATCCGCAGGAAGAAGAAAAGGCTGCCACACCACAACGGACAGCAACGGACAGCAGGTGAAGCACTGGTGGCGTTCTCATGTCCTTCTACACTTTGTGGTGTATCTTTCGTCTCCAGCTCTTCTGTGTCCTTGGTCACTGTCTTAGTAGGGTACACATTAATGTATTTACTCATCATGTAAGGAATAGTAATTGTTAGTCCTATCCATAATATAAGTACTATGGCTACACTACATAAACATACTTGGCAGCATGTTTTACAACAATTGCGTCTAGGTCTTCCATTCACAGTGGAATCAGACATTTTTGCTTAAAAGAAGTTATCAAACCCTCTTTGTAATTTTACACAGGTTGCTTACACAGGGCAACTTTCAGGTTGGGTACACTTCTTCTTCAGTAGTCTGGTCTGCAATCAATTCTTCATCACTTTCGTCACTTATCTCAAGATTTTCAAAGTCCTTCAACACCAGATAAGTCCATTCAGGGCCCTGATACTTATTATTTCATCTCTTAATTCGGGCACTTCTTCTTTTAGGTTTTGTTCCAGCTTGATCAGTTTTACTAGCGTTTTGTTTTTCTTGCTCAAGTTCTTCGTCGGTTTTCAGTCTCAATTTCAGTCTTTTTACATATCTAGGTACCCTGTCTTTTTTCTTGAATCTTTTAACAGATACTGTGCTTTGGCCCTCTTCAAAGGCTCTTTTATTTTCGTTTAGTTGTGGCACATCTGCTTCAACGTCTTCTTCTTCCCTTTCTGTCTGACTAGTCCAGGTCTTATTTCAGTTTCTTCTGCCTGGTTACTAAACTGGCCTTGTTCAGGTGTATGCTGATTTTGACTTTTGGTTGTTTCAACTTCTACTTCCTGAACGCATTCGTCTAGCTCTATCTGATCCTGTTCAAACACTTTGAACTTTTGATCTTCCTACGCTTGAACTTCCGCCCTGTCCCTTTCCAGGCTCAGGAGTTCTTGGAGGTGTGTCAATAACTAAGACTCGCTTGTCTTGACTAAGATACGCTTGTCTCGACTAAGATACGCTTGTCTCGACTAAGATAGCAAAAAGGGTCACAACTGTAAATGTGACTTGCAAATGGTTACTGGTTAGTGATGTATCCTTGCTGGGCTCGGATGGGTTGTATGATCACATGATAATTGTAAATGTTTATATGCAATGGGAATCAAATGAAGACTATGAGAGTGAAATGCGATGTTTTGAACATGACCTGGATATACTGTGTGAAAAGTTCGGAAACTGCAATAATCTTAATGGGGGATTTCAATCATAAATTGAACCCCTTGAGAAATGATCAATGGTTTAAAGATCTCTTGAGCTCAAATAACATACCCCCAGCATCGTTTCCAAATTGTATAATCTCCAAACAAGACATGAAGTTGGGAAAAACTTTTTGGGCAAAAAGGACTGTTTTACTTAAACGGCAGATGGGAAACAGACTGTCCGGCAAAGCAGACCTTTAAGTTTGTTCCCAACTTTGTCCAATTGATTACGTATTTATGCAAGCGTGGAATTTTGACCTTATCAAGGGGTTTCAGATAACCCCTTGTGACGGTAGTGACCACAATATTTTGCAATTTGCATTAGCATGGTGACCCCCAAGCTCTAGAGAACTGGTGCTCCCTCAACAAGTAGAGTACCCTAAACGGCTGACAACAAGATTAAGCGAGCCGTATATGGAAAAGTTGGCAGGATCCCAACATAAAGTGGGTTTGGAAGACGCTAGGACTAAGAAAGTGCTGTGGTTCGAGAAAAAGATAAAAGAAATGGCGCAGTGCCTTAAGGTAGACCTAAAAAGTAGGAACTCATATACCACTACTAAACAATCAAAGCAAGGTAAACAGCCAAGTTGGTTCAATGAGGAGTGTCTAAATAAGAAAATAGAAATAAGAAGAGAAGAAAGAACCCTGAGGAAAAAATATGATCCAATAAGGCATAAAAATCTAAGTGACATGAGGAAGGATTATAAAAAGTTAGTTAGAAACCTGAAGAGGGTATTCAAAGAGAAATGCTGGGCTAACTTGCTGGAAACTATTGAATCTAAAAACTTGCGTAGGTTTTGGAATTTGATAAAGGAAGCACCCGGACAGGCTAACGGGGCTATGCCCTGTGTAGTAGAGGAAGCCGCTTGGAAAGAATATCTAGGTGAGTTATATGGAACATATGCTGAAGAAGAAGGTGGGGATATTGGTCCTTGGATGGAGGCGGTAGTAGATTTAAAACCTTTGTTTACAACAGAAAAGGTATATTCAATCATAAGAAGCTTAAACCTAACCCGTGCTGCAGGTCCTGATAACCTGCCAGCAATTATTATAAAATCCCAGCAAGATTGGTGTTTCTGGCTATATTGGAGTCAGGCACGATCCCCGAAAAGTGGAGGGGAGCAGTAATCAGACCGATCCACAAGAAGGGCGATAGAAAAGCGCCCAAAAATTAAAGACTCATTAATTTGCTGGATATCGGGGAAAAGGTATTCTCCTAAATAATTTTGGGCAGTTTGAATGACTGGGCGGAGCGGTGGTCGATCGTGCCAGTGGAGCAAGGAGGCTTCAAGAAGGGGCACTCCACGATCGATCACTGCTTCGCATTGTGGGCGGTTGCGAGGAAGTCTGGGGAAAAGCAGGTGAAGTTATGCTGCTGTTTCGTAGACTTCTGCGCGGCATTCGACTTAGTAGACAGGAATTGCCTGTGGGAGTCCCTAAGAAAACGTAACATCCCAGAGGGGCTCTTGAAAATTATCCAAGAGTTACATAAACATAACTGGGCGCAAGTCATTAAAGATGTAGACGGAGCCTTGACTCCTAGAATATTGATTAAGAATGGCCTAAGACAGGGATGTGTGTTAGTCCCCTTATTATTTGCAATATACCTGGCTGATCTCCCATCTATTCTAGAAGTGAGTAGAAGTGCTAGCCCCAAAATGCATGGGAAACATCTGTCCTGTCTGCTGTACGCCGATGATTTGGTAATCTTTGACCAAACAGATATCGGATTGCAAAGGAAGTTAGCTGCCTTCAATAAATATTGCTTGGCTAAACGCCTGACGGTAAATATGGATAAAACTAAAATTCTATGTTTTGGGAAGAAAACCCTGAATTTTAATTGGTATCTGGGAACTACTAAACTAGAAATTGGGAACGAATACAGATACCTTGGTATTTGGTTTGAAAAGTATTTAAAATGGGATATCCATTTAGTAGCCCAGACTGCCAAAGCCCATACATCAGGATGCGGGCTAAGGAAATTTAGCCAAGTTTACGGGGATATGTCACATAGACCATTACTGAAAGCCTAGAAGGCAATGATACCCCCACAAGTGCAGTATGGAGCCGAAGTTCTATATTTGAGCGGGAAGAATAATTGGGACATTGAGGAGGGGAAATGTGTAAAACCGTTGATGTCACTACCCGGCTCCTCCATGATTCAGGCAATCCGCTTGGAATTAGGCGTGACCTCATGGAACATACAGGTACAAGTGGCCCTTTTAAGATTTTGGAAAAGATTGGGATCGGAGGAAGTCACAATAGTGTCACAATGGTGTAAAGAGGAGATCTTGCACAGCGAAGTAAATTGGGCTAGCAGGATCAGAATGAAATTGTGTGCACTGTGTAAAAACTTAAATGTAAAATTTGACCAGGCGACACTGTCAGTTGAAGCCTCAAATGCGGAGCTTAGAACAACAGGAAGAGAAATATCCAGGCAAAATGATATGATATATTTGAAAAAGAAAGTAACAGTCCATTATATGATAAATAGCTGGGAGAATGATACATGGAATCCCTATTTGGATACACTACCTAATGCTGGATTAAGAGCCGAGGTGCTCCGATGGAGAATAGGGATTAACTGTTGGGTTTCTATGAGAAACAGAAAAGCAGAATTGGTACAACCGGATGGTAAATGCCGCTGTGGATTAGGTACCAAGTGTGATAATCTACATATCTTACTACACTGTCAAAAATGGGTGTCACAGCGGAAACAGTTTTTGCGACCCTTGTTTTTAAAATATGGTATAACTGAGCGCCTCTTAGCAATTAACCTACTTACCGACATGCCAAATCTTGATATAGCAATCGCCATGGCAAAATATATGAAGGCCGTAAAAAGGACTCTGTTGGATCCAAATATAGTTGGATAGAAATTGGCATGAAGTAATAGTAGGTCACGCTCTAGAAAATTGTGTCTAGGGTGGAACGCTATCCCTAAGTTAAAGCTTCACTGTATTGCTGATTACAACATTGGGTGTAGTGCTGTATGAAAATTTGTCTCTTTTAAAGTATTTGTGGAATTTTTTATACATGTTTTAAACTATTTATTGTAATATGTATTTTGTTTGGCGACCAATTGTCTAATAAACATACTTTTACTATTACTACTAGATGTGTCAATAACTTGTTCTGTCCCTCTCTGACCTTCCTCTTCATCAGATTTTATTTGGATTTCGATGATCTGATTATCTTCTTCTATTCCTGTCTCGTCATCACTATCCCATTCTCTATCTAAGTAAGTTTGTCTTCTGGTTCTCATTGGGTCGAGTGTCAGGTCGATTACTGGGACCCAATCATCTTGACTGGTGCTTGGTTGTTCGTCTTCAGCTACTTCAGGACCAACGTCTGGAGACCCCTCAAGTGCACAACCTTCAGCCTCAGTTTCTTCTTCGTCTTCTGTCACCTTTTTCGTATGACTGGCATGGATCCACTGTGGCACACCTGCACACTTCACCGCTGTTGTGGTAACAAGAATCACTTCTCTTTTCTTTTCCCACTTCGGTGCAAGGAAACTCTTCCGAGTGTGTTTCTTAATCATAACCCAATCACCAGGGTTCAAGTCATGGGCTGGAGTTGCTGGCCTGGCGTTGGCGTCTTCCCAAATCTGGTGAGAGATAGAACGCACTTGGTCAGCCAGTTGCTTGCAGTACTCTAGCACCAAATCATCAGAAATGTTTGTCAGTTTGTGTCCTGGTACCCATGCTTGCCGCATTACTCTTCCCATCAGAATTTTGTGGGGGCTCAGGCCTGTCTTCCGATCCGGAATACTTCTGAGTCCCATCGAGACAAGTGGCAAAGGTCTATCCAATCCATTCCAGTAGATTCACACATCTTTCCCAATCTTGACTTGATAGTGCCATTCAGTTGTTCTACCACTCCAGAAGCCTCTGGGCGATATGCACAGTGTAGTTTTTGTGTAATTTTGAATGCTTCACAGATTTGGCCTATTATTTCATTCTGAAAATGCCCACCTCTGTCTGATTCAATTGTGACTGGAAAACCTTACCTAGGTATCAGTTTCCTCAGTAACAATTTGGCTACAGTGATGCTATCGCTTTTCTTTGCAGGATAAGCTTCTACCCATTTTGAAAATAGGCAGACAATGACGAGGACGTACTTCATTCCTCGACAGGGGGGTAACTGAATAAAGTCAATTTTTAATCTTATGAAAGGACCTTCTGTTTTTCCAATTTTACCTGGTAAAACTACTGTTTTCTTTCTAGGATTGAATTGTTGACATACCAAGCACCTCTGACAAAGTGCCTCTGCTATGTTTCTGAATTTCGAATTGAACCATGTCTGTCTAAAGACACAGACCATTGCATCTCTCCCTACATGTGCATCTCCATGTATTAATCTAGCCATAGGAGCAAGCAAGCTGTCTGGTAACACAGGCATATCATCAATGTAAACAATGACACCATTCTCGTTCCTTCCCTGACACCCACATTTTCTCCACCTTCTCTTTTCTTTTGGTCCCGCTGCATTCTGCAGCTCTCTCAGTTCTTCCCAGGTTTGTACATCTTCAAACACCATAAGTTGGCAGCTGTTTCCGCCTACCCCCAATTTGGTGTTGATCAATATTCTATGTCTTGCACAATGTTGGGCCAGTTGGTCAGCATATCGATTACCTGCTGTCACATTGTCATCGCCAGATTTGTGAGCAGCACACTTGACCACTGCCAATTCTTTTGGTAACTGGATTGCTTCCAGCCATTCTTGCACAAAATTTCCGTTCCTAATAGGAGTACCTGAAGAAGTCAGAAACTCTCTTTGCAGCCACAATTGGCCAAAGTCATGCACAACCCCATAACCATACTGGCAATCAGTGTATATGGTTATTGTCTTGCTTTTCGGAAATTTACAGGCTTTTGCCAATGCAACCAATTTGGCTGGTTCAAGGGGTGGGAGCGCACCAGACACGTCCCAACGTAATTACCTCAAGCATGATGGTGCATGTAGTTCATTATTACTCGCTCAATCCATTTCAAAGTGTTCATAGCCAGTGCTGTATTAGTAGTTTCAATTCGTATCCCTAGACATGTGTTTCATGATTCCTCAATCGTCAGTAGGGAAAAAAGGCAAAGTTCATAGGTTGCAGGGTGTGCTGCCTCGTCTCTCACGACCAGTTCTACTCACAGCATGAAGGTGCAGGCTCCCGAGCTCGTCAGCTCCAAAATTTAAACAGTTCAAGGGGTGGGAGTGCACCAGACACGTCCCAACGTAATTACCTCAAGGATGATGGTTCATGTAGTTCATTATTACTCGCTCAATCCATTTCAAAGTGTTCATAGCCAGTGCTGTATTATTAGTTTCTATTCGTATCCCTAGACACGTGTTTCATGATTCCTCAATCGTCAGTAGGGAAAAAAGGCAAAGTTCATAGGTTGCAGGGCGTGCTGCCTCGTCTCTCAGGAGCAGTTCCACTCACAGCATGAAGGTGCAGGCTCCCGAGCTCGTCAGCTCAAAATTTAAACAATTCAAGGGGTGGGAGCGCACCAGACACGTCCCAATTTGGCTACTTGTGCAGACTTAACTCCATACAAATAGGATGCTTCTACTGGACCTCGTAATGTACACACAGCATAGGCAGCACTTCGGCCTCCATCCGCATGTCTCAGACCTGAGCCATCTACAAACAGCTCGTAATCTTCAACAGTCAGGGGCATTTCCTTGATGTCTGTGCGTGGTTTTGTACTAAACTCAGTCAGGTCAAGGCAATCATGCTCAACCTCTCCCTTTACTTCTGCTATGAGTGAATTTGGTAATAGGGTAGCTGGATTCAAAATATTACATCGGGAAATGGTTACATTTGCTGCTCCTACTAGAATTCTCTCATACTTAGTCAGCCGACTAGGTGTGAGATACTGGGTTTTAGTTCTGGTCAGTAAGATTACAACTGCATGTGGGACACATACAATTACAGGATGTCCTATAATGATGGATTCCCTCTGTTCAAGACTCATGCAAGTTGCAGCTACTGCTTTCAGGCATCCAGATAATCCAGCAGCCACTGGATCCAAAGTAGCGGAAAAATATGCCACTGGACGTCTTGTCAAACCATGCATTTGAGTTAGGACTGAAAGTGCACAATTATCTTGTGTGTCACAAAACAGTGCAAACTCTTTTGAGTAATCAGGCATTCCTAATGCTGGAGCTGTACACAGACATTCTCGTAACTTTGTAAAAGCTGACATGCTATCATCATCCCACTCCACTGGGTCTTTCGCTCCTTTCTTTGTCATTTTTATTAATGGTCTTGCTAGGACTGCAAATCCCACAATCCACTGCCTACAGTATCCTACAACTCCAAGAAACATTCTGATTTCTTTCTGAGTATTTGGTATTTCCATGTTTCGAATTATTCTAATTCTTTCTGTGGTAACCTTCCTGATACCTCTCTCTATCTGGTGCCCCAGATATTTCACTGAGGAGGTACAGAACTGTAATTTATCAGGTGATACTTTATGTCCTCCTTCACCTAAATGGTTCAGTAAGGCAATGGTGTCAACAACAGTCTTTCCGACTTTTAGACGCCACCAAGAGGTCATCTATGTATTGCACCAGGACTGATTCCCTAGGAAATACCAAGGGTTCAAGGCACTTCTTCAGAATCTGATTGAAAATCGAAGGACTCTCTGTGTACCCTTGAGGGCCACGATTCCAGACGTAAACATGACTGTTGAATTCAAATGAGAAAAGAAATTTGCTGTCTGGATGTAATGGGATTGAAAAGAATGCATGGCATAGGTCGATGACAGTGAACCATCCAGCATTCCATGGAATTTGGTACAAAATTACTGCAGGGTTTGGCACAATAGGACAACAAGGAACGACAATTTTGTTAACCTTGCGCAGGTCCTGTACTACCATGTACTTCCAACTAGGTTTCTTGATTCCAATTATGGGCGAATTACAAGGACTGCTCATTACTTCTTGTATAATGTTTGCTTCTAATAATCTTTTTATTTCAATGGCAACTCCTACTTTCACTTCTGCACTCATTTTGTACAGTTTGGTACTTGGGTAAACTGCATCTTCTTTTATGGCTATTTTAATTGGGTCAACAGTTGCCATTAATCCTGCATCTTTTCCAGTAAAATCCCATACTTCTGGTTTCACTGTCTGTTGGAGATCTTCAGGTAAGTCTTGTATTGTCAGTCTTTTGATTTCTGAGTCAGGTCTTATTAACATTAATTTGTATATTCCGTCTTCATCTGGGGTTTGTATTTCGACGCCTTTTGGTGTGCAAAAGGTGGTACAGTTCATTTTGCACAGCAAATCTCGTCCCAATAGGTTTACAGGACTGGAATCACAGACAACAAATCTATGCATTTCTTTGAAATTCCCTATTGTGATCTCCATGGGCTCTGTAACTGGGGTACTAATTAATTGATTAGAAACACCCACTACTTGGATCGCTTCTCCCGAGAGGGGTAGGTTTGGAACGTCTGCTGTTCTCACAGTAGAACGGGTAGCACCAGTGTCCAACAGAAAGGTGACATCATTTCCTTCAACCTTTCCTTTAATCTATGGCCATGACTGGTCCACCGGCAAGGAGGCACCAAGCACGCACTCCTCGTCCGCCCCCCTCAGGCACCGTCAGTAAGGTTCATCATAGAGGAATGTATCATTCAACAGAAATTGCGAAGTTGCTGCATTTCTATCCTCCTTTCCTTCCCAAACCTCTGCTTTGTCTCCCTATAGTTCGGCCTAGGTGCACGAGGCAACTGATGCTGTTTTACCTGTTGCTGTGTCTTTCGTGGTCCCTCATTCTGCACCTGCGGATTTAAATCATTAATTTGGACATTATCATTCTGCACAGCCTTACACTCGTCCCTCCAGTGCCCTATCTTTCCACACCCGTGACAGGGGAACTTCTTCCGTGCCTCTTCTCGGCTCATTTTTACTCTGGGCTTTCCTCCTCCCCCAGGGCCTTGATTCTGGGCATTATTCATTTTACTTAACTGTTGTTCTTGGTGCTCTGCTAATTTTACTTGTGCCCACATAACTTTTTCTTTTAATTCCTTTCATTTATTATCCAGCTCATCTTGACAATATTTGGCATACTTCAGGACTTATTCAATAGGTTTAGCCTGCCAACAGATTTTATTGTCTTTGATCCACTGAGAAATCTCAGGTCTTAACCCTAGCACGAATCGATAAATGAAGTGGGTCATGTCCTTCATTTCAATATTATCTAGCCCACTGTACGTTTTGAACACTTGTAACAAGCGTTCATAGTATGAATGTACAGTTACTTCACGATTTTGGGTAGTTCTATCTATGCGGGTCCAATCAGTTTCTTTTGCAGGCACCTTTCCTTTCAAGTACAGTATTACTTGGTTGTATTTCCTCATTACTTCTCCTGAAGGAGCTCCTGTGTTTGGGTCTCTGGCATATTCTTCATATGGCCAATAAACAGCAATTTTACCTTCTGTCCATAAATCTACGGGAACTACAATGTCAAAGAACCCATCTAGATCTTTCAGGAAGCACTTTTGGACTTTAATAAATCTTTCAACCTGTCGGTACCACTCTACAGGTTTCTCTCGTAATTTTGGGAAGTCATTTGTAAATGACACAATATCCTGTCTGGACAATGGCACATGTACATATCCTCCACCTGGCACTTCTCGCATAGGATACTATGTTTCTGCCTTGTCAGCTTCTTTTAGGACATATTCAGAAATCACTTGTCTGGATCTACTGTCTTCCTTTTTCTTGGCCCACCTGGCTTTCCATTTTTCTAAATCTCTCCACTTCTGTAACAGATTTAGTAATTCTCTGATCTGTACTTTTTTTCCTGACACATTCATGTTTTCCAAATCTTTGTCTGAAAATTTGGCTCTATAGGGTTTTTGCAACACTTTAGATTTGCTGACATCTATTCCCATGTTAGCTGCAGTGTCCATTCATTTCTCATGGAACACTGGTGTTTCTGGTAAGGCTTTTGCAAATGAATAACAACTCCTCTTCGCTAAGAGTGTTTAGTCTGTCCAGTCCCACTTTCCCAGCCATCAGTTCTTCCAATTCTATCCTTAATTTATAAATATCTAACGGTTTTGGCTGAGGATTTGGTTTTTCTAATTCTCGGGTCCATCTGTCTATTTCTTCAGGAGTCACTACCGTGGCACTTCTAGTACCTGACGATGACTCTATCTGGACTTCTCTTGAATTAAAAGGTGTGTTCCCTTTCTGTGAACGGGTATCTGGTTCCCTAATGGGTAGATCCATAAGAGAAATTACAGATTCACATTCACTCTCCTGATCATCTACTATCAAGGGCTCTTTTCTTGGCTGAACCACCGCTGGAGTAATCACTGGAGTTTTCGGACTGCTTTGCCTATCCCCGTATAGAGGAACAACTGGGCCAATTGTTACTGGAATTGTCAGAGCTTCAGGACTTGAATTTAATTGGGAAATCTTTTGTATTCGTTCAGTTCTCTGTTTAACGAAAGCCTCTCGTTCTCTTTCCTGTAAGACCTTTTACATGGTGGTTTCATGTACTACTCGTGGAATCAATGGAGGGTAAAGATTCGGTGCAGTCAGATTTGTCATACTTGGTCCCTCACCACAGGATGGCCTATAATATGGAACAGTCAGCTCGGACGTGCTCGACCCCTCATTACCACTAGGCCTATAACCCGGACCCGTCAGATCGGATGCACTTGTCCCTCTATTACAGGGAGGCCTAAAGAATGGATTTTTCGTACTCAGGCACCTAGATTCCTCATTATATGGTGGTGGATTTTTCATTAACAAATCCTCCAGGTATTCATACTCAGAATCACCAGCAGTCATTAAGTGTCTCGGTTTCTCTGTCTTTTTACCTCCTACGGGTTCGTCTGCAGTAAATACTGGGAACAGTCCTTCTATCATCATGTTCTGTCTCCACTGCTTCATTTTTTTCTCTTTTGCCTCTCCGTGCATTTTCGGATACCATTTGCTTATTCCTTTATCAATTCTAGGTATATCTCGCTCAAAGGCCTCAATCTCCCATTCTTCTAAAGCCTCATATTGCGTCAATCTGGGTCTGGGATGTAAATTATTCATTCGAGTCCTCAAATTAAACAAAATTCTACCATTAAAGGTACCATCTAAAGGAAATGCTAAAACTACGTCATCCTTGGTATATTCCACCCAATTTTCCAACCATACACATGTATGATACCCTTTGTCAAATAACATAAATTATGCGGGAGTATTAGGTGGTGGAATGATTATACCCTATCTACTTTTGATGGGTTTATCCTTCTTGAAATAATTTTTTACTTTGTCCACAAAAGTCATCTTTCTCTTGCTTCCGTACATATTATAAGGTCTGCCTTTTAACATCTGTTCTTTACCAAAACCTAAATATTTCGGATCAGGTAAAAATTCTGGATACCACATATACTTCGTAAACCTCATTCGTGCGTGAATTAGGTACTCCTGTTTACTATTTTCTTCCAATGCTAACGTGTCTTCTAAATTTCAACAACCAATTAACTCTGGGTTTGCAGATAATTTTGACCAATGGGTGGGGGCCTTTCCGTGAGACAGTTTCTCACGATTCTGCGCTCACCCCTCCTTTACAATACCAGCTCCGCTACACACCCGCTGTTTCGACCAATACCAGCGCGGCACAGAGTGACATCAAAGCAACTACGCAACTGACTCTCTCCTTCACAAGGTAACGGAAACTCACTTTCTTTCTTAAAGTGCAAGTGCTCTATTTAATTTACAACGTAAATACATTTGCCACTGTACTCGAGTATCTAGAAAGGAAAGATTTGTTTCACTGCAAGTAAACTTCTTCTGTCTACTTTTCACACACTACGGATAGATCTCGTCTACCTACCCTTCATTCAAGCATTAGAGAACCTGCTACTTCTTCGACTCATCCACTCTTTTCGGGATATATACATAGTCTAAAGTTTCACTAGTGAACTCCTTTGCTATCAATCAAGCTCAGATGAACCTGCTATTCCTTCAGTGTGACCCTTACTAGGTTATATCACAATAGAAGTTTTGCTATCATTTATTCAATTATTCATACAGAAAACCCTAATTAGCCCTTCCAGTTCTGCCTAACCATGCACTAATTTTCCTCAACGTAAGTGACCTCTCTGCAAAGTGGATTCTCCTCACCACCCGCTATTCTGCCCCCGGGGATTCCAGACAAACATATAACAATCACTAACGAGTTGGTTAATTACATGTATCAATATAGCAGCATTTCACCAAAAGTATTTAAAAACATTTCATAACATTTCATAACATTTCAAAGCAATTTTACATTCGATCGATCGATACTTTTAGCAGCAATAACATTTTAGCAGCATATAACCTATCTACCTATCTTAACTAGTCCCTAACCATAGCTCTGCTACCAGAAAATTACTGATAGAGCGCGCAGGTCACCCGACTAACTTTGTTTACCAAATATGCACACTTGGGCCCATAAAAATATTTTCCTTACACTTTAATCAGATAACCTACACATTACTACCAGCAATTCCGTTTCATTCTATTTACTTCCAGAGTACCTGACTTACCAATCCTCGTCACAGGAACCTAAGATCACAATGGATCAGGGAGCTAGCTGTGGGAATAAGTAGGCAACACCAACAATATAAACTTTGAATAATGTTTGTACTCTTTATAATGACCACAGACTCAAGAAGTGTTCAAAGCCTTTATCTAATCATCATCATCTTCATATGCCATGAACCAAAGATTTACACAGATCAAACTATCAATAACTAGAATCAGAAATATCGTATAGCTATGAATGAGGGTAAGAATCATTTAGAATTTGAGAAATAAAGGGAAGGGAAATAAGGAACATTCTATTTTAGATTAACAGGCTTTTACAACTTCACTAAAGGCGGGTAAAGAAAAGGAACATACTAATCAAAGGAGACTTTCGAAATTCACTAACGGTTCAAAGGAAATTAAACTTATGCAATTTGATTTATTCAGATGTGCTTATTCTCTACAGGGAGGGTAAGATTTGGAACAAACTATATATGCGAAACGATTTAGCATTTGACTAAAGGTAGGTAGCAAAGTGGAACATACTAATAGACAAAATGCATGAAAATCGCATTTATAGAAGGACAGGGGAGAAAAAGGAACGTATGCAATTATGCTTTATTCTAGATGTTAGGAAGGAAGTATAGATAAACGAACACCCACATCAATTTATATTTACCTAGGATAGATTGAAGACTAACCCTGGCCACAGGTCAGTTTGGAAAACGGGAAATGACCCTCAAGGACTTAGGTTGCCAGTAGGCGAGAAGGTACAGCTCATGGACAGTCAGGACAGGATAACCCCAGGATTTGGATCAGGACCGGGTTCACCATAGGGTACGACCAACACCTGCAGCTTCGGTTGCAACGCCTGCGCTACTCCCTCTCTGCAAGGAATCTGCCAATAACCCCGATTGGGTTCTCGAATCTCCTAGCAAAGTGCTTCGCCAGCACTTAAGGTTTACAAAACCCTGACTGGGTCTGTGGAAAATACGGACAGAGTGCTCCGCAGCTCTCTGTATCAATCACCTATAGAGTCCGTGGGGTCAGTGACAGGTCAGCTATTCGGACAAGTCGGACAAATTCTCTAGATAAACCTAGGCAAGTTATACTGTTTTTCGGGTCAGTCTACCACCCACCAATGTTTCAAGTGAAAGGATCCCCAAGTTCTGATTGGACAAAGGAGGAGGTTAGGTCATCACACCACCTAAATTTTAGACTTTCTCAGGCTTAATATTCATTTTTCGTACCCCCCCTTACATTCTAGTTTCCCATGGCATATGTTTTACAGAGGACAATAGAGTATACATCAGTTATTACAAATTTAACAGTTTCAGGTACAGTTCAGCTTCATCTTGCTGGGTTACAGGTAAGCATGAGCGGATTTTGCGGATTGGCAATCCGCGAATTTTGCGGATTTGCGGATTCGCAATCCGCAAAATCCGCGAATTCCCGCGAATTTGCGGATTTTTTTTTTTTTGTGTTCGCCCGTGTTTCTGCCAGTTCGCGAGGGTTTTTACAATTTCGCAATTTGCGAACTTACCTGTCGGGTCGCAAGTTTTGCGAACTTGTTGTTTCTACGTGTCCAGCCTGTTTGGGACACTCTTCTTCATCACTGCCACTCTCTGTCACCACTGCCACTCTCTGACTACTCATGCCACCCTCTGGCCCACCCATGCCACCCTCTGTTTCATCACTACACCCTCTGGTTGTCCAGTGTACATTATTTTCGGCAAAGCAAAGCACACCTTCCCTGCCTCAAGTGACCTGAATTAATTTGGGGCTGATTAATGTGTCACAGAATATTTTTTTAGCTGGCACCTGCTTCCTTAGTGCGCCCTGATTAGTGATCTTTTGCACTTGCTAAGTGCTTTCATTGTTGCAAAATTAGTTACAACACCTGCCCTGCCCCAACTGACAATAATGAATTAGGGGCTGATTAATGGATTTTAACTTCCAGCCTGGCTCCTGCTTGTCTCCCTTAGCTGTAATTCAGGACCTTTGTGGCATATGTGTAACTATTCTGAGGTTCAGAGCAGGGTCACATAATAGTTTCAACTGGCAACTGAACTCTGGAGGGGCCCCTCAGGAAGCACTACAGGAAATGGCTACTAATGATGTGCCTGAACTTTTGAACCTGGTAAGTAGTTACTTTCAGTTTTGCCAAGATCGTATTTCTGCAATTTCGCACTTATTCGCGGGGCGCGAACTCACGCTAACAGTGCGAGCAGTGCGAGCAAAATCCGCTGCTCGCGGATTTGCGGATTTTGCGGGAAATTCGCAAATCTCGCGGATTGCGGATTTCCCGAAAATCCGCAAAATCCGCGAGCGGAACGGATTTTCCGCCCACGCCTAGTTACAGGTCGATTCCCAGGAGCTGCAGCATGGGTTTCATTCCCTCATCACATGACAAGTACCATACGGGCTCTTCAAGATGGAGTAGCAAGTGCCTCCCAGGCCCAAAGAATACGATACATGAAAAGAAAGCAAAAACAATTTAGAAATACAGAATAAATGATTACACTGTATACCATGAATGGCTGTACTACACCCCTTACTTTATAATAACTATAGCATTAGGATAAGTGCAGAACAAACAGCTTTGCAAAAGCGGCAATGCAAGCTCGGAGCATATGAGAAAACAAAGCGGCCATCTTTAGCTGTATTGCGCATGAGCAACAAATTCCCACCTGAACTGCGAGTACGTCACATCACATGAGTATGACCGACGCATGCGCAGACTAATTCCCGCAAAGCAGCGACCATTTTAGAGGTAAGCGTATTACTGTTTAGTAAACACATAGGCAAGCGTCTCTGGGACACCCCGTGTAGAGTAAAATGTGCAATATTAGTAACACAAACATGTTGGGTAATATATTAACATTATTCGAGGTTCTTGATTCAAGCAAGTCACTTAACGTTCAAATACTTGCTCCATCATAACTACCTGAACCCGCAGCACCGGTATATAGTAGTTCAGCTTACTTGCTGTGGCTGCTATTAATACATACAATTAATGCTTCAATAGTTCTGAGCTGCCTGTGTCCTCTGCCTTTAGTTTACTGTGTCGGAGAACTGTGCAGCCTTGCGGCTGTCTGACTCCGTTCTGCTCAATTTTCAACTGCATGCCATTAATGTACTTTAGTTCAGTGACTTTGTAGAGTTTCTAGTTCCTCAAATTGATGTAATCTTGTGTTACCCTTGCCTTCATTACGTGACTTTGCTCTCGAGAAAGTGTCACTCATAATCGTTGAAATGTCACTCATAATTACACTTAAATTATGAAAATGTCACACACAGTAATTTGAAACCTTGGCAGCTATGCGCTCCCTCCCTCACCTCTGCACCGCCACTGAGCGCCCCTGCCCTCCCGGGACCCACGCTCAGTCCCAGGCGCTGGGTCTCCCTCCGGCCACTGGAAACAGGATGTGGCATCACGTGACAGGCAGCCAATGGCCTACTGGCAACCACTGGGGACAGGATGCGGCGTCACATGACTGACAGCCAACGGTCGAGGCTCCCCTCAGTCGCTGATTAGAGGCCTGCTTTGTCTTTCTGTGTTTTTATTGGTTCAAAACTCGGCGATGGGTGGGGCTGCCGTGCTACAGTTGTATGAGGTGAGGGCTGAAGACGAAGTTACACAGTTGTGTGGGAAGCAGGGAGGATGGAGCAGGGCAGCGGTGGGGCCCGGGGACAGCAGAGGGGAGCACCGGAGTCAGCAGAGGCCGGGCAGCGGGGAGGTCCGAGGACAGCAGCCGGGAGGCCTGAGGGGGCCCCGAGGAGGAGGGAGAGATACTGCGTGCGTCCGATATCTTTATTCAGATTGTCGCAAACCAACCCTTCAAGGCATGGAAGCGGAGGTGGCCTTCAGGCCCCAGGGAACCCCGCCCTCCAGAAATGGGTTACAGCACCCTGTGCCCCTCGGCGGAGGGTCATAGCGCGAGCTCCAGATACAGGAAACATGGTCACACTCCTGCTCTGCCAGGGCTGCTGCTACCCGCTTCTGCACCTGCCCGGCTCCACGATTCTAGACCCAAGAGGCTTATGAAGCGGGTGGACCACGAAGATACAAGGGAGAAGCGGCGAAAGTCAGGGTTTTTGGAGCTATGATTATACACTGACACCATCTGTTCATTAGATGTCTATGAAGTGAAAGAAACATGTTTTATAATGTTGACTCTAGTGCATACAACTCATGGCTGTGCCCAACGCACATTTTTCTGTCTTTGACTAAGCTGTCTTCTAATGGGAGCTTGCATTCTGTCATACGCTGTAGTGGAGTGTCTTGGCATACCCGTCTGCTAATGTCAAGGGATGATGTGATATCATCATCGTTCCTCCACTCTGAACTCTCATCTATCCGCTTAAAAGGCTATTCACAAGCTTTTGTAGGGAACTATTGGCAGACTACATTGGGATAGGGTGACCAGACTTTTTACACCCAAAAACCGGGACATTTCCTAAATAGAAGGAGGACTACAATTTTACTGCCCCCAGCGCACTGCACTGAATGACAGCACTCCTTAGTGGAGAATCACAGAAGAGGCAGTAAGGACATACATCAAATGCCATTTGTAAACCCATTTGCATGCCTCTTAATTAAATTGCTTTCGTATAACAGCAGCTAACTATCGCTGCTTTACAAAACATAAAAATATACCTCCCACCTTTTTCAGCCTGAACCTCTGTAAAAACCGAGACATGACCTTAATTTCTTGAAATCTGCTGGGACAGCTGGCGAAAACTGGGACTCTCCGGGCAAATCCGCGACGCCTGATTGCCGTTCATTGGGATGCTATTCGTTGTACCCTCCTAAAATGTTTTTGAGCATCCATAGCAAATGGATCATTTTAATAGACATTGTAGTGTTACTTTTCAAAAGTTGAGGGTAGTTAAATAGAGGTCCACCTTGAAGCTGGGTAACCGGGTTCAAGTCTCAGCAGGGACGCTCAACATCCTTTTATTCTGGTCAAACCAGCCCTAACAAAATGAATGTGTCCGTCTGTAACACAACTGGTGCTCATGTAAAGTAATCGGATACCTTTAGGTGGAGTTTGCGCTATATAAAACTGCAAAAAAATGTAAGGAGTTGTCTTTGGGCAATTTTGGAAGAATGAATGACAGATGGAGCTTCTTAAAACAGTGTGGGCAAGTACCAATGATCAAAATGAAAATTTTTATAGTTATGGGGATGCAGGTTACTCTTATGGTTTTTCGAAAAAACTGGTAAATATTGGATTTTAATGCACACTTGATTTATTTCAGACTTTTGAAATTCTAAGGTTTTTAAAAAGGGATTCTTAGGGTAGTAATAAAATCTTATTAGTTTAGACAACCCCAACCACTGCATTACATTTTACATCCTTCCTTTACAGGAGTTGAACTAAGACAAAAAACCTCCCTCCAAATCATTGTTTCTCTTAAGCACTTGGGTAGTGATATCAAGCAGACTTATCTTTGTTTCACTCCATCTTCGAAAGCTCTTAGCCGCGATGAGACTCCAACAACAGTAGGGCTGTTGGCCTTTAAGCAAGGACTTTGTATTGATTGAATTGAAATTTAGAACTCACCCCTTTCCTGTTGCTGCTTCAAACTAAAAGCAAAAGACAAGCAGGCGCTGCTGAATGTGTCCCAGTGTAGGCAAACAACACATGGACACATTCAGCATATTTCACTGGTGCAGGCCCAGATACAGCTCTTTAATAGCTTCCAGGAATGAGATTTGGCTAGATCATCTTACTTACAGCTCTGCATACAGATCTATCATATGATCATATGCCTAAACGGAGCTATACCTATCGGCTCTGCTAGTGCTTGTTAGCTGTACCAAATAAAGGAGTAATAACAATGATTATGCAATGAATAATTAGAATTAAAAATGTTTCAATTCTGAAAAAAACTGATTTAAACAGTGCTAAGATCTGTGGATGAGGGAGTGGTTTTTGGAGAGTCCCATTCACTCTTATTGTCCCCTTAGCACCCCTTTCCTGTGAAATTCGACACTGAGGTGATGCAGCGAGGCACCTCATTGTGGGGGGGAGGGCCTTGTGGCTCTGCTTGCTGGAGGTGAACTGTGACATACAAGGGTGGCCTGCTGCGGCCTGAGGGGGTTCTGTCGCAGTGATAAACATCTGCTGACATTTCTTAGTGGGGACCCCCACGCCGCTTGGGCCTACGTGCCTAAAGTTGAGATGCCTAGACCTGCAGAGAGCTCAATGGCTGGGCACGAGTGTCTGCGCTCCCCCTCGGGGTGCAAAACCATGGCGATTGAAGGGGTCTCGCCCTCTGGGAGAACACAAGGCACCTACGATGGGTAAAACCGACAAATCCCAAACTGTTGCAGTTAGACCTGTGCTGGACCCCAAGGACTCGTGACAAAAATACCGCTGATAATGATGCAATATAGGAGGGCTCGGAGTCGCTCGCAGAGGCAGACTTGAAAAATGTTTTGGTGTCCTATCCAGAGAAGCCTTTAAAAAATAAACAGCACATTCAAACACTCTTACCTTCCGTATGGACCGGCTGTCTGAACGCCTAGATAAGCACGCAGAAAGATTAGACACAGGGGGAGGAGTTGGCCTAATGGCTAGGGCGCTTGACCTCAGACCTGGGGATCTGAGTTTGAGTCTCGGTAACGACACTAAACATCCTGTGATTCTGGGAAAATCACTTAATCTCCCCATGCCTAACAAAAATGAATGTGTGTTCTCATGTAACGTAACTGGTGCTATGTAAAGCGCTCTGATACCCGATTCGGGTCAAGTTCACGCTATATAAAATTCAGCAAAAAGCCCACAAAAAAAACAGTGGAGAGAAGAATCTCGGAGGCAGACTACACACTGCAGGCTGAGACTGTCCCGAACAAGAATATGGACAAGCTTCTGGCATTCCAGGCTAAAGCAGAGGATTTAGAGGCCTGGTCAAGGAGAAACAACATAAGGATTGTAGGTATTGCAGAAACGACCAACATCACCAACATGGAACAATATGCTGAGCCTGTACTTACGGAACTGCTCAAGAGAGAGACATTTTCTGACATGTTTGCTGTGGAGCATTGTAGGAGAGTAGGGTCTACTTCTTATGGTTACCTCCACTTTTTGCTGATGTTTCACTGTCTTTCGACTTTAGTCTGGCTGGGGCCCTGCTATTCAGGACCCCAGCCTAGCTGCTTCCTCTTTAAATTGATTCCATGTACTTTAGGTACACTCCAGTTTGATTACTTAGTCCTTAGTGGCAGTACTTCAGTTTTCTCTTGGTTGAATTTCAGGTGGTTGATTGTGAGCCAGTTTTGCACCTCCCTGAGCGTAGTATTTAATCTTCGAATGTCGTCGAAGGAGGTGGTTTCTAGATAAAGTGGTGTATCGTCTGCATATAGGTGGAAATGTATGTTGGAGTTCCTGAACAGTGTGGTGAGTGGTTCCATGTAGATATTGAAAAGCTGGGGGGAGAGCACTGACCCTTGGGGAACACCTCTCTTAACTAGCGGGGGAGGAGATTCCCGCCAAGTGAGAGGTCGATCTTGTTGATTTTGTCATTGAAGAAGACGGCGAAGTTCTGGCATTGTTCTTTGGATGCCAGTATTGAGGAAGTCGGAGGCTTGGATGTTTGATTCCTGATGATATTGAAGAGTTCTTTGGACTTTTTTTGCGGTGTTTAGCGTGGAGCAGAAGAAAGCTGACTTTTTGATCTTAATGTGCTTTTTGTAGTTCCTGCGGGCTTCATTAAGTTGGTCGCGATGGAGGGTGGAAGGATTGTACCTCCAGATTCTTTCTGAGTCTCTGAGCTGCTTTCTATCTTCATTAATGTCAGTGGAGAACCATGATCTAGAAGGGATGATCTTGGTTTTTTGTTTCAGGGGGTCAGGTGGTCCAGGGTGAGCGTCAAATTGACTTTGTAGAGGGAGGAGAGTTCAGTAGTTGTGAGGTGATCAGTCGCGCTGGGGAGGAGCGAGATAATTCGTTCTTCTAGGTCAGACCGAGGGATCTGAGCTGCGTTCCTGACCCATTTGGGGGGGACCTGAGTCGGGGGTTGAGTTTGGACCATTTGGTTGATGTGGAAGAGAATGATGTGGTGGTCTGACCAGTCAACAGGAAAGATGTAGATTGCATTGTTTTCGGCAATGATTGCATCCAGGGTTGCTCCTTTGTGGTGTGTTTCTTCTGAGCAGGGTTGGGTCAGATTATTTTCCTGCAGGAGGCTATTTAAGGATTGAATGAGCGAGTTTTGAGTTTAATTCCATCTGAGATTGAGGTCGCCAAGAATTATGTTGTTAGAGTTGCTTAGTGCACAGTGGGCAATCAGGTCGGAAAGTTGAACCCCGAATTCCTTGGAGTTGCCTGGGGAGTTGTATAGGAGGTTACAGAGTAATGGTATTTTGGCGTATGTCTTGATGTTGACTGAGAGGCATTCAAAGGAGCTATACTCGCAAAAGGTCATTTCCGTGCTGGAGTAGTTACTCTTGTGAATAATTGCTATGCCCCCCGCCCTTATGACCTTGCCTATATTTGTTGATCAAATTGAATCCGGGAGGTATCAACATGTCCATAATAGGGTGGGAGAGATTATTTAGCCAGGTCTCCTTTATGAAGGCTATGTCTAAGTCATAGGTGAGGATGGCTTCTGCTAGTTCTGAAGCATGCTTATGTGCCAATCTACAGTTTATGAGCATACATTTAATGGGAGGACCTCTTCGTTTTTGATCTTGGAGGGTAGGGCTCTGGGAAGGGAGGTTAGGTGAGCTGGGGCTCTGAGAACTCTTGGCGGGGGATGTTCCCTTCCGACTACCGTGATTACTTGGATCTTAGCTTTGGGGGAGGAGTTCCAGGGGGGATCACAGGTTGAGACGGGAAGTGCCGCTTCGTGTGGGGGAGGTGAGGAGTTGGTGGAGGAGTTCCCTGGGGGGACATAGGATGAGGCCAGAAGTGTCACTTCCTGCGGAGAGAGTGATAGTTTTGCTCTTCTGGGTCTGTCTGCACGGGTCTCATTCCCCGAATTGTTGGTCAAGGGTCGAGAACTGGGGGGGTCATGCGGTCCACATGGAAGTGTTATCTCACTCGTTTTTGGTTGGGAGGTGATTGGCGAGGCGGCGGAGTGTTGAGTGGGCTTTCGGATTGTGGCCAGGGTGAAAAGATTTTCGTTCAAACCTCGTATTAAGATTTCGAGCTGGGATTCGAGTAGGTTGAGACGATGCGATAAGTTATCCAGGGGTGGAAGGAGGGAGGCAGGGGAATCAATACCTGAGGAGGGGAGGAGTGGGGACCAGTCAGGATGGTTAATGGGGTAGGGGCTGCCTGGCTTGTTTCTGTTAGAACTCCTGGGTAGGAGAGTATTGGCTCGGGTTGAGAGTTGTGTCTCAGTTGGGCCGAGAGTGGGGGGGTGTGAGGAGGCTGAGCTTGAGGGTAGCTCTCGTCTCTGGATGGCGGGTCGGGATGGAAGGGGTGGCAAGGAAGGATGGTGCAGCTGTCCACGTGGGTGAGATACCTATTCAAAGGGGTTGAGGGGCGGAGTGAATCAATGGAGGGCAAGGAGGGGATCGTTGAGGGGGGTGCATGAGGGGTCCGATGCCTTATATGTTGGGGGAAGGGAAGGGGACGGGCCGAGTCGTGCTTGAGTACGGGTGCTTTTTTTTTGCGTGACTGTATCAAGACGGTGCCGGTTTCATTGATGGTTATGGAGATGTTGCCGCTTAGGGATTGGTGGTTCGGGAGAGAGGTAGTTAATTTGCGGCTAAGGGCTAAGGGCTGTGATGGTGGTTTTGGAGACAAGGAGATGCGTGTTGAGGATGGTGGACCAGTAGTCAGGTCTTACCGTGTGGTAGATGAAGTCCATTTTTAACTGCCCTTTAGTGGAGCAGTGGTAAATGTCTATGACTAGAGTCTCAGGGTGTTGCCTGATAAGTATTTGTTTGAGATGCCTTTTCGCTTTACTAGAGAGGCTGGGGGGGAAAGAGATTGCGAATGAGTTCGGTCCGTGGGGTATCAGGTAATTGGAGGATCAGGGCAGCCAGCTGTATGTGTGGCCGGTGGCATCTTGTCTAGGTTGGTAGGGAGGTTAGTAAGGAAGTGTGTTTAAGCTTGTATGGAGTAGAGAGGAGAGCTGGTTGTCTAACAGGTTGGTTGGTGTGGGGTAGGGAGGATGCCGTGCGGAGGAGAGACGGCCTTCTGGGAGATAGGATGGGTGGGGAAGCTTGAAGAGTAGTCACTCTTGGGGAGGGGGGCTTCTTACTAGGTGAGCGGAGGAAGGGGACCATTGTTGTGGCCTTGCCATGTGGTCAGTGCACATGTGATTCGGTGTGGCGGTGGTGCGTGGACTTGAGTTCCAGGTGGGTGTGAATAGCGGAGTGACTGGGGGGCCTATCTAGTCCTGTGGGTACAAAGTCGCATCGGAGTGGAAGTGGTTTGGGTCTCACTTGAGATCAGACCAGGTTAGGGCCCAGGTCCATGGTTTTGGGCTTAGCACCTCGGGGTTGTCACTACTGACCTTGGGGATTCTTGGAGTGGTGGTCTCAGAGGGTGCCTGGGATCTTCTTTTGGGTATTAATGCTGGGACCTCTTTGGGTTGGTTAAGTGGCTTCTGATGTGCAATTGGTTAAGTTGAGTCTTGTGGCTCCGCTGTGTCTTGAGGCTCAGCTCCTGCCTCAGTCCATCCTAATCAGCGGTCGTGGTCTCTGATGCTTCCCTTGCGATGGCTGGGGTCTCGAGGTAGAACAGCATCAGCCTGTGGACTTATGGTGAGATGGCATATCTGACTAAATAACAAGTCCCTAGTAAAGTGCACCAGGTGTGCCCAGGGCCTGTAAATCAAACCCTACTAGAGGGCCTGCAGCACTGATTATGCCACCCACATGAGTAGCCCTGAAAAGATGTCCTAGACCTTTCACTGCAGTCCCTGTGTTCAGTTTTAAACAGCCATGTAGAACTAGCAAGTGCACCCAATTGCCAGGCCCAAACCTTCCCTTTTACTACATGTAAGTGACTTCTAAGGTAGACCCAAAGCAGCCCCATGGGCAGGGTGCAGTGTATCTAAAAGTTAGTGCTGGTATGTTTTACATGTCCTCATGGTGAAAGACTGCTAATTTTGTTTTTCACTATTGCAAGGACCATCTCTCCATTAGGGTGACATGGGGATTGCCTTGAAATAAATAAGTGTAATTTACCATTTGGAGCAGATAAAGATTTAGACCATTGGTGTCTCTGTAAAAATACATCTTTTGGTGAAGTTGTTTGTTAAATTGCGTGTTTGAAAATGCCTTTTAAAAAGTGGCCGTTTTCTTGCTTAACCATCCTGTGCCTCTGCCTGGCTGTAGAATACACGTCTGGGTTGGCTGACAGTTGGGCCCTTGTGCATTCAGACTAGACAGTCACACAAAGGGAGCTGAGGTATGCCTTGCATATCCTGATGGGCCATCACCAGGCTGATGGGCCTTCCTGAGCTAGAGTGGTTGGAGGAGTTGTCACTGACAACTTAATAGGGCTGTAGCTGTCCTCACACAAAGCTGTTTCCATCCCCCTGTAGTGTGTCTGAAGCCAGGTCAAGGAAAGGCTGGGTCTTGCGCACTACAAAGACTTTCCTTTGAAGTTTGCCTACTTGAAAGGCAGAAAGGGGTATACGTATTGGACCTCTGACACACCATTTTGACTGAGCGCATTCTGCCAGGAAGAAGAGCTGGATGCTGTAGGAGGGACTGCCACTCTATTGCTTCGTTGGGCTAGCCTGCTGCTTTCTGCTTCTGTCCTGGAAGTAAAAGGACCATACTTTACTTTCAATATCCTGCTTCCAAGGGCTTGTATGTGCTTGCCTCCTGTTCAGAAGTCTCATGGCCAACAAAGACTTCACCTGCCAGTGCCTGGGCTCTTCTGTTGAGAGTCCTGACTTACCAAGTGCCGCCAAATCCAGTCCATGGGCTCTTGGAAGTGGAGTCTGGTGATCTTGAGGAAAAAATCCACGCATCGACTCCCAACACTTGTTTTCTTACGCTCAGCTCAATCTCTACTAGTTTGAGAGTTCCCTCTTGTATAGGATGCAAACTACTGCCAAATAGACCCCATTTCTAACAGGCATGAATGGCGTGCCCTATTGATGTGATATAAGTTGGTCAGTAAAGGCTATAGTCGGATGTTTTTAGACTCCTATGAATTGAGTATGAATGAATATTGTTTTAAATAGTTTGCTGAATTCAAGAAGTCTGGCTTTGCGCCTTCTGGAGGGAACTAATGAGTTTCAGTCCTTGAACTCCTTGCAATCTGCCTTTTTGTGTCTGAAGCGCGATTCTTGGTTGGGGTTTTTAAGATATCTGGTTAATGTGCAGTGAGTAACTATATTCTCTGGATAACGCTGCCCCAGGTACCAATCTGTTTTGCGCATTGTACATAGAATTCCAATTTCACCCTATATTCAGTCTTAAATTAGAGAGTTTATGTGCTTCCATCTTTATACGTTGAGATAAAGACTAACTATGTGACTTCACTCATGTAAGTCGATACTTCAAGTTTTTGGTAGGCTGTGTAAATATATATATAAGTTTATTCGATCAATAGTTCGATCTTTTACATCAGCATAAATCACACCCAATAAAAATTCATTACAGCGTAAAAAGTCAGATTTACAATAAAACAGAGTTTTGCATCTCTCCATCAGTGTAAAAATATGACATTTTAAAATTCCATATAGGATTAAAAGATGAGAATTCCAGATTTATATCAAGTCTAAAATGTGAGATTTCAAAGTTTCTAAGCCCCAATAATCCACTAATAACTCTGAAGCCGGGTTGCTTACATAATCATTTATCTTTACTCAGAGTAATTTATTTATCATTTTTAATTTCGTCCACCAGGCGTGAAGAAAGTATCTCGAAATTGTTAGTACGATCCACCTTGTAGTATCAGACCTAAAAATACATAAGGCTTCAGAGGGGAGTGAAAAAGATAGCAAACGACAGGCAGGAATTATCCAGGTTTTCCTGAGACTAGCATAGGCGGGACAAAGAGAAACAAAGTTATCTAGGGTCTCAGGTGAGGAGTGACAGGACGGGCACAAAGATGTTACAGAGGCATTTGCCCAGGAACTTTTCCTAAGGTAGGGAGTACCCCATACCTGAACTGAATATTAAGTGCTCGTGCGTGCAGTGGTTCAACATCAGCCAAAAGCAAAGCACCCCTTAACATTCATGCAACTGGAGGTTAAAGTGCTGTGTGCGTTGACATCAGTCATTGTTGATCAACGTACTCCCAGTACCTTTTTTTGAGCAAGGGACCATTTTTTTTGTAATGGACTTTGGGTCCTCCTACATGAACCCCAATCATTGAGTAAACCAGTCCTTGACCTTATTGAACCAGGCAAGGCGTCCTGATTGTTTCTGTAGCATCAGTAGCTCTTCCAAGGCCTCTTTTACTGGGACCTGTGTGCTCCTGGTCCATAATCTTACCCAAAACAAAAGTGACCTGAGAATAGCAAAATAATTATTGGGTTTAAGACCAAGGTCAAGTTGTAATGGCATTAGGGGATTGTTCACTGGTAGATTAAGGATTGCCCTTATGAATTTATTCCCAGCAAATTCTAAGTGCTTCAGGCTCTCCAGCCCCCACAACTCTGCCCCATATTCGGCTGCGCCTTGCACTTTTGCCCTATGTAGTTCCAGAAACGGTGAAGAGGGTTGAAATCTTAAACCCTTTACCCTCCCGACTATTGCACAATCGACATGCTGACGGGTTAGAACGCTTTTTCCTATTTGGGGTGTCCACGCTAGACTGTCACTGATTCGGACACCCAAGCAGTCAATGCCTTAACCTGTTCCAAGACCAGGGAGCCCAAAATCAGTTTGCCCTTGAAGGATTTGTAGGGGTTAAACGCCATATGTTTTGTTTTGGAGCAATTGATTTCTAGGCCCCTGTCCTTTCTTACTTTCGCAAATTTGTTTAGGACATTCTGGATCCCCATTGGCGTCTTTGATATAAGCAGCATATTGTCTGCAAATAGCAAAGAGGGCCAACTCTCCTATAAGCCAGTTTATGTACGGGGGTAAAAGGGTTGGGACAAGAACGCAGCCCTGTCATACTCCCTTAGAGACCAGAATGTTGTTGGATCAACTGTCATCAAGATTCCACCTGACTTTGGCGTAATTATCTTGGTGCAGGCGAATCAGAAGTTTGAGTACATTTACAGGGAGTCCTAAATTTTGGAGTGCATCCAGAGATAAATACGGTCTATGGGATCAAATGTCGTTTTAAGATCAACGTACACGACAATGACACCTCTGTAAAACTGTTAATCTAGAGAGGAATTGGCCACTCTACTTTTGTAGAGATTTATGAAGTACTCCTCCCAAACATGGGGCTGAATATAAAAATCTGTTTCAATTTTCTGCTTGGGTGGCCCTTTTGACAAGAGGTGCCAGAATAATTGTCAGGCCTTCTGCTTTGAGGCTGCTACAAGGGTACGCCAGTTCTCTGACTCTCAATCCCTTTTTGCCTCTGCCTGTGCCTTTTTATACAACTTCCTTCTGTTTATAATGTCTATCCACATTTCTTTCTTAGCTGCCATAACTAGTTTGTCTCTTGCTTGTGTACAAGCCTCATTATGCCATGGGACAGTGCTCCGTTGGATTAGATTAAGATTGCACTGTTTATTGAAGTAGGGTCTTAGGGTAAAAGTTAATTGATGAAAAGTGGCCATAATATCCCCGTCACTAGTGTCTGGATTACTCATGACAGGAAGGATCTGTGCTACATCGGCATAGATTTCGAGGAGGAGATTCCCATTGGCCAGTATCTGTGGCCATTCTACTCTTTTGTTGTTATTATTGGTAACAACAGGGGCCACCATCTGTCGGAATTAACAAAATTGCAAGACCGGATACCGTCAGTGCCAGAGAATTGTGATCGCTACCTTCCCGATTTAATACGATCATGTAGTTCACATTTGGCCATAGGTCAAGATCTATCAGAATATAATCGATCCTGTCCTAGCTTTCCTCCTCTTAAATGTAAAGCATGCATCTACGTCCGAGCGCGTCCGCCCATTACAGGCTCAGACTCCACAGGCAAGGGCAAAAGATAGTACCTGTTGCCCCACCTAAGTGCATTTCTTAATCGCTGGAATCTGGAGCTAATTGACCCTTCTAGCTTGATCTTCACCCTGCACTAACTACTGTACATAGTCAATTGGCTCAAAAGTTGGGTTAAAATCACCAGCGACTATGAGATGTTGGTCTTTCCTAGATGTATCAAGATAGTTGGTTAGTGAGGTTATCGTATCAGAGGGCTTGTGGGGGCTTCTAAAGCAATTATATAGATTAAACAACCTGATATAGATATTACCTTTCAGCGATGTGAGTTCTAAGCCAAGTATCTCCTCTGATCCTAGTTTCCATAACTTAATTTTGCATGCCAGGGTAGTCGTAAACCCAGATGAATAATCCACCAGCTGGATGACCAACTCGAGAACGTGTGGCCTTATCACTAAAAGTAGTAAACCCCAATCTGTGTACCTGCTCCACTTCCCAAGTTTCTTGGAACAGACATGGGTGTAATCCATCCACTAAATTACACCATTCTGGGTGGTTTAGTTTTGGCCTTATTTCCGCAATATTCCAGGATAAGATTTTCAAATCCTGATAATTTTTTGTGCATTCCTGGGATTGATATCTCGTTGTGGGATTTACTCTCTCTACTTCTGTTTTGTGCGGGGTGACATAACTTGGTAGCTGGGCCACAATGTACAGTTTCACTAGAGTTCTTAATTTTAGTAGCACCTTCCAGCTGGATGGAGGGGAACGCTTCACAAGTCATTAATATAATTCCGTGGTTTCAGGGTTTAGTCAGTCGCGAGTGTCCAGATCAGTGAGCGCTTGGTATCTATTTCTTGTTTCGAGCTGGAAGAGCTCATGACTCGACTTTGGGTTCTCAACGTTAAACACATTTAGTTGGGAGATTGAGCCTGTGGATTTAAGATGCCTATGTAAACAACCAAGGGGCACAATGCTAATCCCTGGACTAGGCCCCAGATTAGATGAAATCGCAGCTGTCCTGAAAGCATTGATGACCTGCAATTAACAACTACGCAGTCTCCAGGTGAAGTCTGGCGCAAGTCTGTGCGGCAGTTGCGGTATCTTACCGCACAAACCCTATTAAATATTTCATTCCACGAGGATCGTTGCTTACAAACAGACCTTGTTTTTCACATTCATGGAAGGCTTTCTCCTTGCCGTGCGCTACAATTACCAGCGCAAGCTTGTCTAAGTTGTTCCTTTACCAACGGAAGAGACACCTTTCACTCATATCTTTACCTGCTCCAATCGCCTGCAGATTCCTTTTGGACCGCCCCCGCTCCCAAGCCCGTCACTTGGGACGCCTTCTCCTTTCATTCAGCACTATTACCAAACCAAGTAACCTGGTCCTGCTGATGACATGAAGTCAGACAGGTCAAAACATTGTTGACCATCCAGCGTTACTTTTGGCTTCCTCTTTTGGCTTCCTCTTTCGCTGCGCAGCACTGTCAATTTGTTCCAGTTCAGGAAGAGCCTGAAGACCTGGCTTTTTAATCTTTAGGCTGTTCTTATTGCTTTAGTTTCAGTTCTTTTTCTCATTCTTTTGCTGTGTTGTGTTATTTTTATTCTGAGATGCAGGTGGAAAGCGCCGGGACACTCTTTTCGAGTAGCCGTGCGCTATAAAAGAACGCTGTAACATAACATAACATAACATAACATAACAATGTTGTCAATTTAAATAACTTAAAATAACTAACAACATATTTACCTTCTTTTGTTTTGAAGCACAAATTTTGTTGGACTTTCCGCAACGTTCACGCTGTTCGCTCACCTTTTTGTGTCGCCAGCACGTTCAGTGCACAGCCCACTTATGGTTACGTATACATACAATGTTCTGTAGTGCTGTTATAACTACAAGCAAATAAGAACCTTTGTTTCTTTAAGAATTTATTTTGGTCTCATTTTTCCATTCCTCCTTGTGATTAATTCTGTTTCTAAATTTGCCATCTGAAATAATTTCTAGTAGAGACATTGTTCTTTGTACGCATACTTTACCCGGGTCTCAACTGGTTTAACAGGTATGCTACCCAGGGCTGCATGGGAGGCGGATGTTGAGGTTCTTGGGAACGAGGACTGGAGAGAGGCAATGGAGGCGCCTTGATTGATTGCAGTAGTGGCTCGGCTCAGGCTGATCCAGCTTAAGTATCTCCATAGGATACATTTTACATGCCAATCGACTCTAGTGCATGGGTGTGAACGACCCCACAAACTGTCTTCAGTGTGGCACAGGGGAAGGCACATTTATTCATACAGTCTGTAGCTGCACTGATTTGCAGAAATTCTGCCTGTTTTAGCGGGGTTTTCTCTTGGTCCTTCCCAATGGATGCCAAACTTACCCAACTACATCTCACTGACGATTTGGGTGGCAATAGGTACTGATTATCTTTCTTGTGTTTGGGACTGACATTAGCAAAATCTGACATGGCGTGGGAATGGAAGGCTGCGACTCCCCTGTCCTGGCTGTTGGGAAGATAGGAATGTTCCATTCTATGGGTCTGGACGTGGCAGTATTTAAGGCAAGGGGTTGCCCCCAGAAGCAACGCAAGATATGACAGGGGTGGGCGGATTACCGGGGCATAGAGTTGGAACCCGTTCATCTCAGGTGTCAATCGATTGATGATGACATCTGGGACTTTATGAGTTAAGGGCAAACCCATTTCCCTTATTTCCAAAGATAAAGCCTCTCTTGTGCTGGATATGCTTGTGGACTGTAGATGAGATGCAGATAGAGAAGGACTACTAGATGACATAACCAGACCAGGCGACCTAGAGATTATGTGGGCTGCCTATGTGAAATCCTCCTTAAAAACCTTGAGCCAGGACTGCTCTGGTTGGATCCCTGGCAGATTACTAGACACGGTTCACTAATATTGCAACTAGATATTGAGAAATGATGACATGAAGAAAATGCTTAGCATCGCCTGTGAGTTTTTTACAGATTGGTTTTTACATTCAAATGAGATCTACTAATTGAGGATTTGCTACATTAGATCACTTCCCCTCAGAAGAAGGCCCTGTCCATCAGATTTAGACTTGGTACACTTCCATTGCCCACTTTACCTTTAAATGGACATGTGATCGGTCCAGCTCTCATCTTTGACGTGTAATAGCTCTCCTGAAAGTGTGGAACATCTCTTATTCTTTTGTAGATTTTACCATAACATAAGATCTAAATGGATTGCTCCCTTGGGCCACCTTATGGGAATGTCAAGGCGGAGGGAGGCATTGAAGATATGAAACTCAGGGGGAGCATTAGCTATCTTTTTCTGGTTGTTAAAAATGCCCACAATTCGACCCATTTCACCAACCATGGCCAAAAGTTTATGTGTCACATGGTTCGGAAATCTACCCCAACAGGGTTCTCCAGCAGTTGGGGTGTTGTCAGCTCCTCTCAACCTTTTGATGTTTGCCCTGGGAGTCCCACTACGTCCATCTCTACCCACCATGTGCGGCCCATTGAAAGAAATGGATATTACCCACACACCAGTTGTTACATGTCACACGGCAAACAGAGGCTTTACGGGTTTTAAATTCACACACAATATATTTTAGTTTTTGCTGTGGCTCTTTTTCTCCTAATAAATTTGTGTGTGAGAATCAAAATGTTATATTTATTCTAAAGTGTAATAACTGTGTACCCTAAAGGCAATTAACTTGCACCGAAGTGTATCTGGTTCGGCTGTTACCCCATTGCTGGCCCCAGTTGCCACGCCCGCCCCGCTCTTGGACTCATGTACTTTGGGGTTCATTTTTCCAGGTTCTTTGTCAAACTGTTCGAGGACCTGGATTGAGCAGTCGTGTATCACCCTTGAGTGTTCCTGATAGGAATCTCGGTTTTTCACTTAATTCCCTTAGTTAGAATATTTCGGGTGTACATTCCAACCTACATAATGATGAGCGGGTTACTTTTATTAAGGGATACAATGTTGTTTTTCCTTAGGAAACAAGGTCACAAGAGGATGTTGCCCTCGATGGGTATATCGCATATACCATTGCTGCCTCTCCATCTGATGGGGCCGAGTACAGGGTGTCTTGGATGCTGGGGTTAAAAATATCCCCATTATGGTTGGGCGAGGTGTTTATGCAAGCCTTCGAGTCAAGGTGGGGTTTCAGACACATTATCTTTATGATTGCTTTTAAGGTCGAGCATTCGAGACCTCTTGTATATAGTTTAGTATATACTTATTATGTACTTATATGTCTATGTACTATGTAGGCTCTGGAGATCAGCCTTAGGACTTGTCTGCTTCCGCTTAGGGACTTTTTTCTGTTCAGCTGTCTCTATTTAACTGTCTTGATAGAAAACGACCAGCAGAGGTCAGTAAAACACCAGAATTGCTTTCTGCTGAGTGACTTTCTTTTTTATTTTTCTGGCAACTACTTCTATTTAACTTTCTTGATAGAATATGACCAGCAGAGGTCAGTAAAATACCAGAATCACTTTAGCATTCTCTAGTTTCCAGTCCATAGAAATTGTCTTCCAGGAGCACCCGTAGACAATAATATATTTTTTAAATCTTGTATTTTCAGTGATATGACCACCGAAGACCCTGATTTTATATTAAAAACAGAGCTTTGGACTACACCATTTCCCGCTGAAAGGCAATCTTTCTCTCCCTGTGTTTCCATACCTGGCATGACACACACTTTGGTGCTTACTTTCCCTCCATGTTAAAGAACAGTAGAAGTTTCAGCACCCAGGCCAATGTGCTGCATAGCTAAATACATATAAGGTCCCAAAGGCAATAACCAATTGCATTTCAAATGCTTGTTACAGTAATGATTTATCTTTCAGGGTTAATAGAATATTGCACATCCTGTTTCCTCAAATTAACGAAAGGGCAGTTAAACAACTGACTCACATGGTCCATTTACTCTAATTGTCGGTGGCGATTTCAATGCCGAGATAGGCATCTTGCAGCCCTTGACATCAGCAACCTTTGCACCAGATTTGGCTGGAGTAGACCATGCTTATGATATTGCCATGGACCCCAGAGGGTTTTTATTACATACCCTTTGCTATCCCATGACTTGGACCGAGATGTCCCAGTTCATGTCTCTGCCATTAGTCCCACCTACTTTGGAAGAGGGGGGTCAGTAATAGATTATATCTTCACCACTCGGAGTCTCCACCACCTGTTAGCTGATGGAAGGGTGATATCCACAATTTGTAATGACCATAACCCCCTAGCCCTCTCTATTGTCATTGGAAACAAGAAGACTAATGCAAGAGGAGCTAATCAGTTACTGGTCACTAAGGATGCAGGTCGAAGAATAGTTTGGCGCTCTGCCGACATGAATAAAGTGACTGCCCAACTGGTTAGTGAGTGTACTGGTCTAATGTTGGGCTGTCTGTTCGAAGTCCTGGAGCCCTCTATTGTCCTTACCCACTTCAGTGCCCTGGCCACTCATATATGAAGTCCTTGTCCAAGCCACCTCGTAACACCCTTGGGAAGGAGAAGTCATGGTTTGATAGGCCTAGTAGGGTTGCAAGGGATAAGTTGAACCTTGCAATGAAGTACATCCCGAGGGACCAGGGATTTATTAGTGCTTGTGGGAAGGACTACAAATTTGCCCTAAAATCAAGAAAGGCTGATATGCGGGTTGAAAAGTGGGAAACCTTAGAGGTTTCAATTGGAAGACAGTTAGGGCAGTCTTTACCTGGAGGGGTGTTGGTGGGGGCCTGACTTAGCAATTTCTCATATCAGCACGATATATGGAAAATGCATTTTAGTAACATCTATTTATCCAATACCAGCTGTGAGGTAGATGAGTTGCTTGATGTACCCTTGCCATTGGGCATTATCTTTACTAATAAAGAGGCTTTAAATATATTTAAAATAGCCATGTCAAAAGACCCCTGGACCACATGGGGTTCCTATGGACCTATAAGACAAATATGGAATTTTGGTCACCATTACATGCCTATGTCTTTAACGTTGTGTCTAAGGCAGGCATTCCTGTATCTTGGTGCAAATAAGATTTTGTTCCAGTTTTCAAGAAGGATAGCTTGGTCGACCCTGCATGCTATCAACCCATCACCCTCCTTGATTGAGTCACAAAAATAATTGGGCGCATAGTACTGGATCGCTTGTTAGAGTGGACATCATGAAATGACATAATTTCCCAGTTGAGTATGGGTTCAGGACAGGCCTTGGAACTACTGTGCACTCCCTTAATCCTCAGCCGCTAGTAGCTAAATATAAGGATGCCATGGGTTCTTCCCTTCAACTGGCCTTCTTGGATTTATCCAGCGCCTTTGACTTTGTTAAGCAGTCATTTTAACATCTTCAAGCCGTGAGGCGGATCTTGTTGCATTTTTACGGCATCTCTATTGGGACTTGAAATCATCAGTTAGATATGGCAACAATGGTGAGTGCACACACACCTTCTCAGGTAATTGTGGGGTCAGGCAGGGGTGTTTGCTTTCCCTGATCCTATACCTGCTCTACATTAATTAGTTTGAATCTGTTGTAGTAAATGCGGGGGCTGATTTGCCCGTAGTGAGAAGTAAGCCCATGCCGGCTCTCCTTTACTCGGATGACGCTGTGCTACTGGCCAGGACTGCAAATGGTTTGAAGCAGCGTATTACATTCCTTGTTGTTTTTTTGGGGAAGCTAGGCCTGCAGACTAATCTGTCAAAGACACACATAATGATATGTGCACCAAAAAACACCAAAACGCGCCCCATTTGTGTTTGTCGGAAATCCATCGCTAGAGTGAGCCAGGTCCCCTAATTGGGAGTGATGTTTGTTAAGGTTCTTCATAGTCCCCGTGTGTTTGGAGTAGAGTAAGCCGGTATTCTTGTGCGGTTGGGTCTGTCTTCTCTCTTGTTACTACCCTGGGGGGCAAACCTATTTTAGACATTTTCAGGATGAAGTGTCTTCCTTCCCTGATATATGGTTCAGGGATATGAGGACATAGGATCATCATAAGGGCACAAGTGGAAGAGAACAGAGTCTGTTGACGGCACGTGGGGGTTCCACCGTCTGCCTCCCATTTTATAGTCCATCAGGAGTTTGGACTAGAATATGTCAAGGATCATATACGTCTTGCTCCCTTGTTACTATGGTGCTCCTTTTGGCCAGATTAAGAGGCTGATGTTAGCCATCTTTTTTTCTCTGACTGCCTCTCCTGTCACCATGGTCCTTTCATCCCCGTGGCTCAGATGTGTTAGAGAGACCACCTTTGCCTTAGGCTTCCCCATGTCTTTGACAACCCTAGAAGCATCACCAAGGAGGGTAAAGGGTGGATAGAGGATTGCCTCCTCTCCCATAGAATGGCCTGTGTAGAGAGGGAGGAAGTAGTGAAACCATCTGTCAGAGATTTCTGCCATGTCCCAACAGGGGACGCTGTTGCTCCCTTCCTTCGTCTTGTACAGAATTCCTAGGAAAGGGTGCCATTAACGCTCTTTGGAACCTGCTCTATCAGATGATTTCTGTGCTTCCCTCAGGGACAATTTAACATAACATAACATAACATGTGTATTTGTAAAGCGCGCGTTCACCCAGAGGTCTCTTGGCGCTGAAAAGCAGATGTTCATTGTTACCCAATTCAATGGTACTCATTTTATCGACCTCAGATGGATGAAAGGCTGAGTGGACCCGCCGGGATTTGAACCTGTGACCATGGGGTCGAACACAGGCCCCTGCAATGGATTTGCATCTGCTGACATTTTACAATGCCCTCGTGATGAGACCTCACCGTAGTCGCTGTTGCACCTAGTATTCTTTTGTACGTTTTATGGCCCCTTGTTCAAAAGGTGATTCCACTATTATGAAATCCAAACATCAGGAGGTGGAGAGCTGTGCTACTTTCTCTTCAGAAACTCGAATGACAATTGGTATGCAAAGCAGTTGGTTCTTTTTAAAGAACGCTCTACGGTTGCGAAAGTCAATGCTGTTTTAATAATGGTATTTATTTGTTACTCTTATTCATTTTAATATGTTGATGGTACATATACACTTGGTACTTGATGTATTTACTGTTTTTAGGGTCTTAGCATTTTTACATTGATATATTAGATGCACTTTATTTAATTGCCACAATTGTATATTGTGCCCTTTGATGTCTTTGTTTACGATCCATTGCTATGTGATCGAATGAAGAGATATTGAATTGTGTACCCTAGTTAGTTTTGGACATATCAGCCTTGGAAAGAAGACACTCATTGTTATCCATCGCCCTATGTATATCTCTTGGCTCCTCGGAGGCTTTTTCAACCCACAGGCGGAATACTCACCAGATCCAAAACTGAGGTTTAGTAGACTGTTTGTGAATTATTTAACCAACCAGAACAGTCAACTTGCTTTGGTTTGCAAGCTGTCTGACTACTGAGGGCCTGATTCAGATTTCAGTGGATGTCGAAATCTAAATGCCATAAGGTATTATGGGATTCATATTTCAGCGGAAGGCATGTCCGTCACCTATGTGATGGAGTATCCCATCTGCCAAGATCCAAATCAGTCCCTTTGATTCTTTTTTACTTTTTCCCCACCCTATTTTTGTCATTTCTAATATCCAACTGAGGTTTTAAATGAATCATTTTACAACGTTTTGTCTGGTATTGCATTTTTATTAAGATATTTTCTAATGTTGTTAATATACTTTCATGGTGTGAACTCAGCAAAATAAGGCTGATGTTGATGACATGTAAAACAGATACCAATACCTGCATACTGTTTGCTGTATCCAGCTTTTTGCAGAAGGCATGAGGTATAAGCTTAAAATTAATCAAGTCCTGATGTTAGATTGAATACAAAGGGTGTAGATATTTTTATGGAGTTTATTTTTTATGTTGTGAATGATATGATTTCTGTGATTCTAATGTCTTTTTTTAGCATTTATGAAGCAAAATAATTTGTTTAGCTGATGTATATTATCAAGATTTTATACTTTTAATTTGTGGCATACATTTTGTATTTACTTACATTGATGGGCCAATGAACCAGAGCAAACAATAAAGTAAAGGTTTTTGGCTCTCAAAGGGTTTGTCCATTAAAACCTCACTGTTTACTTTAGTGCAATGTACAGTTATAAAATCTCTGTGTAGTGTAAATAAGAATGACACCCGACTATGGTAAAGTATTATGATTTTATTGCATATTTGAAGTTTCAACATTGGTTTAATCAATTACAGAACTACAAGCAAGGCATTCTTCCTTTTCTCTGAAACAGTAACACAGTGTACAAGACAAGGATACAGATGGAAGACAGACAGAAGGCAAAGTAACACAACACCTGGATCTAAATCTACCTATAGCCCCTGCCCTCATCCAAGGGACAGTGTCAAGGGAGCTCTGCCCTCATCCAAGGGACAGTATCAATGGGAACTCTGCCCTCATCCAAGGGACAGTGTCAAGGGGATCCTCTGCCCTCATCCAAGGGACAGTGTCAAGGGGAGCTCTGCCCTCATCTAAGGGACAGTGTCAAGGGGAGCTCTGCCCTCATCCAATGGACAGTGTCAAGAGGATCCTTTGCCCTCATGCAAGGGACAGTGTCAAGGGGATCTTCTGCCCTCATCCAAGGGAGAGTGTCAAGGAGATCTTCTGCCCTCATCCAAGGGACAGTGTCAAGGGGAGCTCTGCCCTCATCCAAGGGACTGTGTCAAGGGGAACTCTGCCCTCATCCAAGGGACAGTGTCAAGGGGAGCTCTGCCCTCATCCAAGGGACAGTGTCAAGGGGATCGTCTGCCCTCATCCAAGGGACAGAGTCAAGGAGATCTTCTGCCCTCATGCAAGGGATAGTGTCAAGGGTATCTTCTGCCCTCATCCAAGGGACAGTGTCAAGGGGAACTCTGCCCTCATCCAAAGGACAGTGTCAAGGGGAGCTCTGCCCTCATCCAAGGGACAGTGTCAAGGGGAGCTCTGCCCTCATCCAAGGGACAGTGTCGAGGGGAGCTCTGCCCTCATCCAAGGGATAGTGTCAAGGGGATCCTCTGCCCTCATCCAAGGGACAGTGTCAAGGGGATCCTCTGCCCTCATCCAAGGGACAGTGTCAAGGGGGTCAGCTGGTATTGTCAAAAGTAAATCAGGCTTTGTGTCTGGCTCAACAAATACTCTTATCAGGCACTCATGATTTGCATCGGTCTCCATATGATCCCTAAACAGCGCCCCACCGCTGAGCAAGCTAGAAGGTATTGTCAGAGATGGGCTGTGCAAATCTATCTTCAGAAGACCAGGGGTAGATCTTATCCAGACACAAGTGTCTGTCTGCCACAAGTAATCTGCAATGTACAGGGAGTTACTGAATGCTTTGGGCTCACATGGCAATCTAATATTCTGTCTAAAGGGGTATGATCAGCAAGATGCAGAGGTGTCAGTGAAGCACATCCTTCCCTCATCGAAGGGTCCTTCTTGTAGTGGACGCTGGAAAGGATTCTTGATGCCGGTCACAGAAGAGCGAGATCTGTCCGGCGCCTCCAGTGACAAGCGCAGGCGTAGTAGGAGCTTGTCTTTGAGAGGGGGTGGTGGAGGAGCAGATTAACCACCTAAGGAGCAAATGAAGAATAAAATCAATACAATTATGAAGCTGTAAAGATAAAGACAAGCTAACAACCCTCCATTATAACAACTTTCCATATCTACTTACTGTTCGCTCCCACAATGTATATGCACTAGAGTTTATAAAAACCAATGCTCGAGGGAGTAAAACATGACTTCAGAAAACTCTAGAGGGGATTGATCAAGCACCATTTTAAACTGAATGCACCGCTGGTGTAAATCATTCCCATGTAGAGTCAGCAGTAAGAGAGGGCCTTTGGAAGGCACACATCTGTCTCATAAACATTTCCCAGACCCAAGTCTTTGTTGGTCTTGAGTAAAGAAGAGTCTGCAGGGCCTCAGTACCCACCCAGGCCCAAGAATAGGAGGGTGTGCACCTGGAGAGGGGTGGATCAGGGGGGGCAGCAAACCTGCTGACATCCTTTCTATTCCCACCGGCTGGAAGCAGGTTTACAGATTTTGCACTCTCTCTTCAAATGCATATATGCCCTTTGGTAATACCCATGGCAGTGGTACATCCCCCCCCCCTCATTCTCATCTTCCTCACTCACAAGAGCCATGATAAGGAAGGTAGTATATGTGTGATGGAGGTTACCAATATTTATTTATTTATTCATTTCACAATTTTATACAGTGCAACTCTCATCAAAATAGGCATCAGTGCGCTTTATGTAAGGATCAACGGCTGTGCATCTGGATCTCAGACATCATAGTGAAAGGAATCTCATTACAATAACGTAAGAGGGAAAAAATATGTTACGACTGATCCTAAATTCAGCATCAGTGAAATTGCAGAAACACCCAGGCTGAAAGGGCGTTAAGTTGGAGAGGAAGAGGTGGAAGCAAGATCAGTTGGGGGGGACTAGGAAAGGAGAAAAGGAAAGAGTCAGTGCGCGGGGGTTGCAGGTCAAAATAGAGTTTAAACAGGTAGGTTTTTAGTTTTTGATGGAATTTGAATATTCCCAAGACATCAGAGGCCTTTCGGAGCAGAAAACGGGAGCGGCACCAAAGAAGGAGTTGATAAGAGTTAGCTAAGTTTTCCTCCTTTCCTTATAATTTATCATAGGGAGAATCCTCAGCTCGGGTGGTGATCTCCCTATGGTAAAGGATAGGAAGAATTATCTGGCCATATCTGGATGACAAATAATGTGGAACCGTGAGTAATACGGTCCTATTTGTAGACCATAGGTCAGGGTGCGCCTTAGCATGTGCACACCGCCATGGTCTTGGGTCCTGACGAAAGCCTGGCAATTACCATTCAAAGGCTGAAACATGTAGACCTGACCTTCTAAACCTTGAATGCACTTGAGCAATTTACTCAATCACAACATTCACCTTAACATTTTCTAACCCGGCCTTACTCTCTACCTAATTAAAATGTTCTTGGGAAGCAGTAAGCCATTTTAATCTCACCTTATGCACCAGCACTTGTCACCCCAAAAAACCTGCTCCGCTGTAATCAGGCGTCGAAGCACACCGGAGAGGAACTCGGCCTCTCTGCTGGGGCCCAATGATGAAGCATGTCACCAACTAGGTTGGTGAGTGAGGGCCCTTTTAAAAAACATGAGTGATTCCATTTAAAAAGCTCCTCTGTTTTTGTAGCTTCACTCTTTCAATATATATATATATATATATATATATATATATATATATATATATATATATATATATATATATATATATTACCTACTGGCTATCGCCAGTAGGTATATATAGTTAGAATTTTTTCTCTATGGGACTTTTGAAAATTCTATGTCTAATAACTTTGGCGTTTGTGGACGGAATCGGCTGAAATTTTCAGGAAAATGGAACATTTTGATTCTGAGCAGCCCCTGAAAATTTGGGGGGGTTTCGTCAAGGGGGGGCCGAGAAAAAAGGGGGGTCCCAAAACGCGTTTTTTGCATTGAGTTTTCCATAGGGCGGTTGGACTCACTTTTAGCTCGAACGGCTGAATGGATTTGCACGAAACTTGGCAAAATTGTAGGGACTGTTAGCCCGATGTGCCTTTGCTAGGTCTCAATATATGTGCTCCAGTAGTTTTTGAGAAATTAACGTTCAAACCAAGATATATATCTGTAACAGCGCTCTGGGCAGCGATCCGGTCCGCTTACTTTTCGCTTATCGGAACTTTGCGCGCAGAAAGCTGATTGGCTCTCCGGTGTCTGTCAACATTCTAAACAGTCCGGTGCGGCCGCCATCTTGTCTCTCGGTAGGATCGAGAGAGAAGAAAAGGTGAAAAAGTAAGGGGGAATTTAATGAAAGGGGGCAAGGTATCCCCCTCTTCACCCCCTAGGAATGTTGTTGGGGTTATTAAAGGGTCCCGTGGGGAAAATAAAAAAAAAAATGATTTTTCACGGTAGAAGCGCTTCATGGGCCGCGAACTGGGCCGCAAACTGGTAGCGAAACGGGAATTCGCCATTTTGAGCTTCGTTAATTAAATTACTAGGTATAAGTGGGTGCGGGAGACGTATCCTAATCCCCTATGTTTCCTGAGGGTGGCTGAGGAGGCTGATATATGTTGATACATCTCTTCCAGCGGCTGTGCGTGAGCTTTTTTTTTTTTTTGCTGCGTGACAGTCCGGAGCGGCCGCCATCTTGTCTCTCGGTAGGATCGAGAGAGAAGAAAAGGTGAAAAACTAAGGGGGAATTTAATGAAAGGGGGCAAGGTATCCCCCTCTTCACCCCCTAGGAATGTTGTTGGGGTTATTAAAGGGTCCCCTGGGGAAAATAAAAAAAAAATGATTTTTCACGGTAGAAGCGCTTCACGGGCCGCGAACTGGGCCGCAAACTGGTAGCGAAACGGGAATTCGCCATTTTGAGCTTCGTTAATTAAATTACTAGGTATAAGTGGGTGCGGGAGACGTATCCTAATCCCCTATGTTTCCTGAGGGTGGCTGAGGAGGCTGATATATGTTGATACATCTCTTCCAGCGGCTGCGCCATCTTGCCTTTTTTTCGAATGCCACAATTTTGTCGTGCACGGCAGCCATTTTAGATGCCAGGCTGGTCCCAGGCTATCACCTAACCCTGCGGATGTAGTTTATGGCCCCAGCTGTAGAGAATTCAGACATGCCAATCCTCCTGATTCAGGCGTGTGACTACTGATTTCAGTGCTAGTCTCCCGCCTCCCGATTTCTGCAAGCAAAAACCCGGGGGCATATTACGAACAACTAGCGATAATTTTTGTCTCTAACTTGTTTAGAGACAAAAATTATCGCCGCACATCGGCGATTTTTATCGCAGATAAACCTTGCTATTATCGCAGAAAAGTCAGCAATATTCATGTATTATTGACCTAATGCTCTTAGCCATGTTATCCACCTCCCATTGGATAACATGGCTAAGAACTGCTCAGGGCAGGTGTTAGATTTTGGAGATATTTGCGCTTAGCGCGAATATCTCCAAAAGTTGGTAATAGAAGGTAGCAATGTTAGGGACTGTTTCCAGTCGCTAACATCTTGGCACGCCACTTTGCATGTCATTAGTGATAAATATCACTGACATGCAAAGCGGGGCCCAAGATGGTCGCTATCTCCTTTTAGCTGTCACTAACTGGTGTTAGCGACAGCTTGGTAATAGGGAGATAATTTTATCTCCGCTTTCATGGCTTTTAAAGCCAAAAAAGCGGAGATAAACCCCCTTGATAATATGCCCCACGATTCCTTGGGGGTTTCAGCCGACAGGGCTTGGTATTGTGTTACATGGTAATTTTTCCATGAAACGTCAGAGGGTCGATGCAGGGGTTCTAGAAGAGGTGATAAACCATTTAAGCCTCATGAACAAGCGCATGGTCTTTTAAAGATATGTGAAGTACTCGGGGCGGCGGTGTGTGTGTGCCCTCTTTCAGGAGCGGGCGGGGGGGCACTGCCAGCAACTTGCCAGGTCAGGTAGTGTTCAACACGTGCATCACCCTTTCTCTGCCTGCTATTGCGCTCCATGCTTCGGAAAGGTAAGAAAAAGAACGTGCATTTGAGTTTGAAATGTCCGATCCTGCAGCAGCACACTTCCAAAGCCCACACATGACAATAACCCGATTCAAGGCCCCATTCACCCGTTTTTCAAAAAATAGATAACACTCCAACAAATTAAGGTTATAAAACTTTATTAACTTTTAACGATAATGAACAGAACAAAAACTAAAAACATTTAAACATTTATTAACACAAAAAGCAACAATGGTTAGAAGCTGTCTTTTTGTGCGAATAGTCCCAAGGCAGCACAACGTGCAGAGTTCTGGACGGCACCCAGGTGATGTCGCCTGGGTGCCGCACTGGTTTAGGGATCCTACAATGCTGCTCCGAAAATTGGCGTGGGGCGTCCCGGGTGGGGCGGGGGGAGGCCTCGTCAGTAGCGGTCTGTTGTGCGAATAGTCCCAAGGCAGCACAACGTGCAGAGTTCTGGACGGCACCCAGGTGATGTCGCCTGGGTGCCGCACTGGTTTAGGGATCCTACAATGCAGCACAGAAAAACAGCGTGGGGCGTCCCGGGTGGTGCGGGGGGAGGCCTCGTCAGTAGCGGTCTGTGTCCAGTGTCACATGGCTGACACAACATGTACGACAGGCACCCAGGTGATGTCCAGTAAACTGCCGCACTGGTTTTGGTATCCTACAATGCTGCTCCGAAAATTGGCGTGCGGCGGCCCGGGGGCGTGGAGGAGGCGGCGTGAACGGGCCTCCCCAGGTGGCGGCCATCTAGCTGAGTTGCGCCCGCTCTTGCGGCCACAGCGTCTCGCTCACCATGTAGTTGAGATGCGCCCGCTCTTGCGGTGCAGCGATAGGCGGCTGCCACAGAACTCTCAAAATGGCGGCCGGCTCTTCGGTTTTGGGCCTGGTCCACTAAAATGGCCCTGGGACACCTTGGAACTCGGACGCTTGCCTGCTAGGGCTTGGGCTCCATTCTCGAAAAGCGTCCCCTCAGCCGTGAAGATTCTACAAAAGTCTTGGGGGCCCCCGACTCCCGCAGGCTTCCGGTGGGGAGCGGCTGCCATGATTGCTCGCGGAATGACCACGACGGAGCCACGAGATGGTGGTGCTCTCATGCTGACGCCAGCTTCAGTCTGAATGATCCAGAAACAAGGTGGGGCTTTCATCGTTTGGGAAAAAAAATGTTCTAAACCAATGAAAAGTGTTATTTTTAGGTCATATGACCAAGCCTTCCATCTTTAGGAAACCAAAAGTAAAATGAACCAATGAAAAGTTTTATAAACAAGTCACATGACCTGTTCTGCGGCATAGGGCTACAAAAAGCGTAGAAAATCCGTTGGCACGTGAGGCGGCGTCAGTAGCGGACCGATGTGCGAATAGGCCGAAGGCAGCACAACGCGTCGAGATCCGGATGGCAGCGAGGTGGTGTCCAGCAAATTGCCGCACTGGTGTGGCCATCCTACAATGCTGCGCCGAAAGACGGCGTGTCCAGCTGAGTTGCGGTCACTGTCAGTAGCGGACCGATGTGCGAATAGGCCGAAGGCAGCACAACGCGTCGAGATCCGGATGGCACCGAGGTGGTGTCCAGCAAATTGCCGCACTGGTGTGGCCATCCTACAATGCTGCGCCGAAAGACGGCGTGTCCAGCTGAGTTGCGGTCACTGTTGCGGTACAGTGACTCGAACGCGCCGAGATCCGGATGGCACCGAGGTGGTGTCCAGCAAATTGCCGCACTGGTGTGGCCATCCTACAATGCTGCGCCGAAAGACGGCGTGTCCAGCTGAGTTGCGGTCACTGTTGCGGTACAGTGACTCGAACGCGCCGAGATCCGGATGGCACCGAGGTGGTGTCCAGCAAATTGCCGCACTGGTGTGGCCATCCTACAATGCTGCGCCGAAAGACGGCGTGTCCAGCTGAGTTGCGGTCACTGTTGCGGTACAGTGAGTCGAACGCGCCGAGATCTGGATGGCCAAGTTTCAAGTTTCATCTGGCAGTTTTTCTCCATCCCTCCTGGATCAAAGAAGGTGAATGCTAAATATGCCACCTGCCTCATCTGTGATTACAGATTGTCGAGAGGCACAGAGAAGAAATACAGTATGGGCAACTATACGATGCATCGACACATGAGCAGGTGGCATCCCTTAAACTACAGCCGGGCTGAGTTAAGGGATCTACAAGACAATCCCACGACAACTCCTGTGGCCAGATCTACATCCACAATGTCTTTGACGGGAAGAGAGGCACATGAAACTGTGCCAAACATTCAACCCAACTTCCAACATATGAAGTTAACTTGTATACACTGTGGTGCTATGCTGTCCTATGGCAACATGAGCATCAACCTGATGAATACGGCATTCGAAAATCATAAATGCCCTAATGCACCCAAGAAGTGTTTTTTTTTTTGCTCCAGTAGAGCTGTTTTCAATGCCTGTTTTTTGTTGTTTCCCCTCCATCAAGAACAAAACAAAAATACAAGGCGCTAAGATCCGAATGGCAAGTCCTGGATGTTGAGTGCCTCAGTTGAGAGTTCTGAGCAGTGCTTGTAAGACTGTCTGAAGCTTATTTGCACCTGCTGCAGCTTCACTAGGTCCGGCGGAACTTTTTTCCTTTTCCTTTCTGCTTCTTTTCCTACAATGCGTTTCATCTGAAGACACGACCAGGTCCCTGAATGTGTGCAGGGGGACGCTATTGATTGAATGAAAATGGCGGCTTGACACAAAGCTGACTCAAGCGTTACTGTTGGTGCTATACAGACAAAAATTGGTTTTCAGTTTGTACATTCTTCAGGTTTTTTTTCCATCCAAGTCTGATTGAGAGTTTGTAGAAAAATGGCTTCAGATTTTCCAAATACTACTCTTCAACATTCTTCCTAAATGTAACAATGTGAAACTCACTAGGAGAACGGCTGTTTCTGTTTCCTTTCAAAATGCTGCCACCAATATTTTCTGAATGGAAGACACCATCTTGTAGCATAAAGGGCCGAAAGGGGTTCTGGTCTGGCCGATGGTTGGTGGAGACATTTTGACTATATCTTGGACCTGCCCGGCCTCGCCCAAAATGGCGCTGGTATAAATGGGACTCGTAACCCCTTGCCCGCAAATGTATATCTAGAAAATGTTATTGTAAGTGGCCCTGTCGTATTTTAATTACAAAATGTACGTCCTCCGATTCCGCAACTGTTAGACACCTTTGTTCTTGTCACCTAATGGCCCGCTCGTTACGTTCTTCTACAGTGTAAATGTCTCCTCATCATATACGATTTCAGTTTGCTCCATGGCCGGCCCACGTGGTTATAGGCCCGTATTTGTATACTGACATTTTGACAATAAAGGTTTTTAAAACAAAACACGGTAGTAGTATTTACATTTGTATATTTTTTACTTTTAGTGACTGTTTTCGAATCAGTAAAAGGCAAGTGAAATAAAGCAGTCCAATTACATGACGGATAAAGGGTATAATATGTAGGAACGCAGTAAAGATAAATGGTCAAGGGCAGTTGTGTTTTTCATGTCTGCAACATAAAGTGATCGATAAGAATCTGATAATCAGGCGTATCGGCGACTAAGACAGCAGGCCGAATCTCTTTTACTCAACGGCTCCGTCATGGAAGGAAGAAACGCCCTTTTTCTCGAAAAAGGAATATATTTTACTTGCAAGACAGTTGTAAATTTTCCGGGAAAGTACATTAGCCTGGAATATTATAACATATGTTTGAAAAAAAAATATTGTTCGAAAATAATAAAAAGCGTAATTTTTAGGTCATATGACCAAGCTTTTCATCATTAAATTAACAAAAGTAAAATGAACCAATGAAAAGTTTTATTAACAAGTCACATGATCTGTTATGCTTACGTTACGCGCTGCGCGCCGCGCCTCGGATCACTTCCGGGTGCGCTAACGCGGCGTGTCATAAAACGCATTACGCGACAACGTAGGTCAAGAATATAGTCTAAATGTCTCCACCAACCAGCGTTCAGAACACAACCCCTTTCAGCAGTCCAAAAAGTTCTGTTAAATGACAACAGAGGGGACAGGCAACAAGAACCATCAGTCAAAGAGGGGAGGGCAAGTTCTTCTCTTCCGGGTCATGTTGGGGCGCTACCGGAACTGATCGAATTGGTAGTCTATAGTGTTTCTGGATGTTTCAGACTAAAGCTGGCGTCAGCATGAGACCACTACCATCTCGTAGCTCCGTCGTGGCCATTCCACGAGCAATCATGGCAGCCGCTCCCCACCAGAAGCCTGCGGGAGTCGGAGGCCCCCAAGACTTTTGTAGAATCTTCACGGCTGAGGGGATGCTTTTCGAGAATGGGACCCAAGCCCTAGCAGACAAGCGTCCGAGTTCCAAGGTGTCCCAGGGCCATTTTAGTGGACCAGGCCCAAAACCGAAGAGCCGGCCGCCATTTTGAGAGTTCTGTGGCAGCCGCCTATCGCTGCACCGCAAGAGCGGGCGCATCTCAACTACATGGTGAGCGAGACGCTGTAGTCGCAAGAGCGGGCGGTAAACAGCTGAATGGCGGAAGAGGCACAGTGTAGCAAAAGCGGGCGGAATGGCAACTAAAACGATAAAGGGGCGCCCCACTACAGCTTGTCTTCAGGTCAAACGGATTGTGGGACAAGGTCCAGAATTGAAGAGTCATCAAAAGGCAAAAAGTTCAGCCGGACCCCGGGAGCCGGCCGCCTATGTCGGGGGCGATCTCAGGCTACACCAGTGCTATAAGACTTGGGGAGGGTGTCGGAGCCAAGCGTCTTCTCCGAGTCCATGGCCATCACACCGCCCCTCAGGGGCCTCCGTCAAGCTGTTTAGGAAGGTAACATATCACATTGTTTTCTAATGCAGTCAGGTCCACAAACGACACTCACTTACTTTGAGAATAGTGAAGCTGCAGTAGGTGGAAATAAGCTTCAGACAGTGTTACAAGCACTGCTCAGAACTCTTAACTATGGCACCCAACATCCAGAACTTATGCTATTTGAGAATGGTAGTGACATCGAAGCATCTCAGGGACCAAAACCATTAACGTACTTTCACGTATGAAAATCTTACTTGGGGAGGGGGCAGGAGCGAAGCGCCCCCTCCCAGTCAGCGCCACCACACCGTATGTTGAAAATCTGAAGCCATCGTTCTACAAAGTCAACCAAACTTGGATTGAAAAATCTAGAAAAATGTACAAACTGAAAACCAGTTTTGGTCTGCATAGCATCAGTAGCAACGCTTGAGTCAGCTTTGTGTCAAGCCGCCATTTTGATTCAACAAAGCACAGGCATTGAAAAAGGCTGAAGTTCAGAACTCTAAACTATGGCACCCAACATCCAGGAGCTTGCCATCTGGATCTTGGAGCCTTGTGCTGTTTTCGATCTATTCACACATCGGTCCACTACTGACATCATCTTATAAACCAACGTTATGTAAATAGTTTTTTAATAAAATGTTTTACCCTGTTTCTTTGCTGGTGTGTTGTCTATATTTTTAATATTTGCATAGGGTTTGTTGTTATTTTGTGCGGTATGGGTGATGGAGCCGAGCTGTCTTGCAGTCCTCATGGTGTGGAGCTCAGTTCATCTCACTATTTTCGTATTTCTCATGAAGGGTTGTTCCTAATATTTCTATTTTAGCGAGGTCAAAAAGAGATCCAATTAGTGGCCTACTGATTTTGCTCGATTACTTTTATTATTTTACACGATTTTTCACTATCTGCAAAGACTAAACAGAGTATTGCGACTTTGTGCTTGTTTGTAAATAGAGAATGATCCAAAGAGAACCAATTCTAAAACAGTAAATGCTTGGACAACAATCAATCAAATGGAGAGACAAGGAGGCACGACGGATTACAACGGGGTTAAAGGCCTGCGTTAACTACCCTTCAGTATCTGCAAAGAGAGAGTACTACTAAGACAAAAGAGGGGAGGGGGGGGGGTGCAGCGTTCAAAGCACATCAGCGTGCATAAATACGAAAATGTTTTTATCTATCACGTACTTCACATTTTAAAGCTTTTCATTTTTGCTATTAAAAAACCAATGAAATTCACAGAAAAAACCATAGGTTATAGTGGATATATAGTTAGAAATTTGCATTTAGAAAACCTTGAAAATTCAATGAAAAAACCATTGGTTTTAGGCCATATATAGTTAGGAATTAGCATTTACAAAACCTTATTTTACTCGCATAAAACCATTGAAATTCCATATATAGTTAGAAGCGCTAACTATATATCGCGCACCCGCAATCCACTGCTGATGATGTCACATATTACATCATTCATGACATGGTCAGTGACATCACTGATGACATCACTGATGACATCTCAAATGACATCACTGATGACAACTCAAATGACATCACTGAAGACATCTCAAATGACATCACTGATGACATCACTGATGACAACTCAAATGACATCACTGATGACATCTCATTTGTCCTCACTGATCACATCACTTATGTGATAATACAATGAACCTCTTCAGACTCTAATATAACCTTACATACACTCAGTATAAACAGACACTCACAGACTGTCACTCATCCATGGAGTTACTCACACACCTACTCAGTCATGCAAAGAATCAATCACACCTCCATTTCCTCAACTATAAAGTTATACACATCTTACTTATTCAAACATATAATAACACATATTTATTCTCTTATATAATCCCTGATACAAGCTCACAGTGATCGATACAGCCACTCACACATTCACTGGCTCTTATGTTCAGTTATTTATATATCTCAACTCTCACATGTATTGTGTTTTACATACGTACTTACTTGCTCATGTAGCAATGAGAAATCCATTCACTCACCAACACACCCATGCATAGTCAACCGCCCATATAGCTGTTTCCACATGCACTGTTGAATTCATACTCCTAGTGAATCAACTGCTTACACATCTATGCACAGAGTCACGCACCTCCCAGCCACCCACACACACACTCAGCCTCCCATTCAAATACTTGGGCAACCAATCAATAACCCATATGGCCACTCTTATAGCTACTGATCAACACATGCAGCAGCTTACACAACAACAAACATACTGATGCACAAATTAAGACAGTTTAGTCACTAACCCATGCACTCAGTGAGACACATTTAATCACTCACTCATACAGTCAGTCATGCACCTACTAAATTCTTCATCCAGACACTTATACATCCACTCATTCTTCAATATGTGAAACATATTTAAACTTTACAGACACATACAATCATTTGAGTTGTCATCAGTGATGTCATTTGAGATGTCATCAGTGATGTCATCAGTGATGTCACTGACCATGTCATGAATGATGTAATATGTGACATCATCAGCAGTGGATTGCGGGTGCGCGATATATAGTTAGCGCTTCTAACTATATATGGAATTTCAATGGTTTTATGCGAGTAAAATAAGGTTTTGTAAATGCTAATTCCTAACTATATATGGCCTAAAACCAATGGTTTTTTCATTGAATTTTCAAGGTTTTCTAAATGCAAATTTCTAACTATATATCCACTATAACCTATGGTTTTTTCTGTGAATATATATATATATATATATATATATACATATATATATATGCCACGGCGTATTGAAAAATGAGTGGGTGTATGAGTGTCTGAATGGATGATTTAGTAGGTGTGTGACTGACTGTATTAGTGAGTGATTAAACGTGTTTTACTGAATGTATGGGTTAGTGACTAATCTGTGTGAATATCTGTATTAGTCTGTCATTTGGTGTGTAAGCGGCTGCGTGGGTTGGTGAGTAGCTACATGAATGTCTATATGGGTTATTGATTGGTTGTCTGAGTACCTGTAAGGGTGTCTGAGTGTCTGAGTGTCTGTGTGGGTGGGTGGGGTGTGTATTACTCCCTGCATGGATGTGTGAGTGGGTGATTCACTGGGTGTATGGGTTCAAGAGTGCAAGTGCGAGGGGCTATATGGGTAGGTGAGTGTGTGTATGGCTGTGTTGGTGAGTGAATAGATGTCTCAGTAGTACATATGTGAGTAACTACATATGTGAAAGGAAGTATATGTGAGTGTTGGAATATATAAGCTACTATATGTGAGAGTGAGTGATTGTGAGAGTGGCTGTATGGATGAGTGTGTGCATATGCCAGTGATTGTATAAGAGAGTAAAGTCCATAAGTATCAAAAATGCATTTTGCGATTCTCAAATTGTGATTTTTAGGGAATCGCAGTTAGAAAATCGCAAAATGCAATGTATGTAGGATTCGCACAAAATTTAGCGAATCCTACATATTCCTTATTTGTGAATCGCAAATTGAGATTCGCAAATGAGGAGTTCCTTCTTATTCATTCCTATGGGCTAGGAGGCCCCTAGGAATGAATGGGAAGACATTCTCAATTTGCGATTCGCAATTAGAGAATCGCAAATTGTGAATGCAATTTCAAGGGTGCCCGAGTGTCAAAAGGACACCCTGTTGCACCCCTGAAATATGTGTGTGCACATGTGGTGCACATACATGCCCTTAGGACATGTATGTGTGGCACTTTGAAAAAAGTAAAAAAGTGCTTTTTTCAAAGAAATCGCAAATTACCACCAACTGTGACTTTGGTGGTAATTTGAGACTTCTTAATCCAAATTCGCACAACTTAGGTGCTTTCTACATCTCATTTATGGAATCGCAATTTGTGATTCCTTAAATGTAATCGCAAAATAGAGAATTGCAAATTTTGCTATTCTCTAATTCGCTATGCCCTTTTGGGATGATACATCCCAAAATGACTTTTCCCGTTCGCAAACGGGCCAATTCTGAGAATCAGCCCATTTGCCAATGGGTAAAGGGCCTGATACATATGCCCCATAAGTATGTGTTGGTATCTGTATGAATAAATGAGGTGGTGTTTGTATAACTGTATAGGTGAGTAAAGGGGAGTATGATTGATTGTTTGCATGAGTGCCGAGGTGTGTGAGTAATTCAATGGGTGAGTGGTGGTGTTTGAGTGTCTGTATGGGTGTATGAGTTCATATGATAGTCACATACTTTTGGCATGCCCTAGGTACCACCATTTGAGATCCAGGTGGTTAGCTCCTATCTGCAAACAGCTAGGTACCCACTGTCACAGTGATGCGTTCCATGTCTTAAAAACTGACTCCAGCATGCTAATTCTCTGTGCAGATGCAAAATTTCTATGTAAAATGTGAATTAGTAGATGACACGCATTGATCATGTAACTGACGTAACCCTTTTGTATTTTAATATTTCTTAAATGATTTTGTATAAGTAGCTATCTATTAATTTAGTTTTAACTCTTACGGCATAGACTTTTGCTGCTACACTTCCTGGTCTTGATTATAATTGTTTTTATCGCTCTTATTATTGTCTTAGATAGTTTGAACCAAACCAGATTTTGGATCTTTGTAATCAATCTTCAGATCCTTTTGCACTTTATGCACTGGCACTTTTAAGGACCTTATTCGTCAATTGGGGGCCAGGCAGACTTTACTAACTCTAGACTCCTGCTTTCGTATGATGGTTATTAATTCATTATATCGAATGCACATGCACTTTTGTGGACCCTTTCTCTCCCTCAGAGCTTTAGGAAGTCTGCACGCCAAGAAGAAAAATCCACATTATTACGGACTGTTTTTTAAAAAATTGATTGTTTAGTATGCCTGTACTGTCAGTCAGTCAAACCACTTCATTTGCTTAATTAAAATCTTAAAAGTACAGTACATGATACACTATTAAATAAAATCATATGATCAATAAAACGTATGGGCGATGTTAAAAGAAGAATTAATACAACAGGATCAATTATGAACTACATCAAAGCTTAAAAACTCTTTTAAGAGAAATTTCATAGAAAAATAAAACACAAATTTTCATGTAATGTTTAGCATTGGATACCTTTTTTCCCTAAGACGAACCGCTGCAACTACAAAACTGGCAATATTAAAAATACCCCATGTATCATTTAGCAGGTGGAGATAAAGTAATGCCGGTCTAACCTGTAAAAAGGCCTTTCCCCTCAATAGAGGAACTAAAAATCTCCTGCGAATTTCATTGTAATAGTCATGGAACATTAGCAAGTGCAGTGTAACCTGTGATTAGAAATTATCACAGGGACATGGACCTATGTCCTCTGGTTTACACCAGCCCTGCAGATTACCTAGCGAGAAGTGAATTAGATTAAAGCGAAACCTGATTACAAGCCAGTGATGGAAAGGCTTAGTAACTAATCTCAGGTATGGCTCAATTAGTGGGGTAGTTTTTAACAAGAAATGAGCCCTGACTGAGTGTTTCCTTAACTCCTGTTTGCTGTGCTCCCTCATCAATAAGTTAAAAAGATGGGTTTTAACCCATTTCACATCCTCTTTTTTAATGCCGTCCGGAGCGTTAAAGAGTTCTGGGTGCCCCAATTTAAAGAACACCAGCTTAACATAGTGCAACCACAGAATACTACTGGCTTTATCCAGAATAACACAGTCCCGAATGATTTGATGATTCAATGTTAGATCTGGATTAAGCCAGGTCTTAAGCTAGCAAACCACTGGGGCCAACCTCACCAAATCGGACACGTATCCAAGCCCCAGTTCTTGGTGAATTGAAAAGGTTGAGGTTGATTGAGGTACTGACAAAAGGATACGTAAAAATCTATTTTCAAATGTCTGCACCCCTTCCACATGTTTATAGCCCCAGATGGCGGAGCCATACATAGCAATAGCTAGGCATTTAGATCTATAAAAGTTAAGCATGGTTTCCAGGGGCCTAGCTCCCAGGCACTGTGCAAATTCCTGTACTGCAGCCGTTGATCTAACCATTGCACTTTTTGGGGCTTTTTGTTGGGGGACCCCCAGATAACAAAAAAAGGACACCCTGGACACCTCTACTCCATTACAGTAGAAGAATTTCACTTTTTTATTTCTTTGGCCCATTGACGTGACATGAGATTTTGTTATGTTCACTACTAAATCCAGGGACTTCATATAGGCCCCAAAGGCATCCAGTAGCCTCTGGAGGCCTATAGCTGTAAGGGCTACTAACACAGCGTTGTCCGCGTATGGGAAAACCGGAATACTCCTTTCTCCTTTTCGCGGAATATCCAAGCTTGCCTGATCTAAGGTCTTATCTAGGCCTGGGCGTAGTTTGCATAGCAGCACTACACGTAGCTTCACGTAGTATACTTTGAACGTCACGTAGTACACGTAGTCTGCGTAGCGTAGCTGATGACACTGTGTACTTGTCTGCACTGTGAAAAATTGCAAAATAATTACAAATGACATCCTGCACAGTGCCAGTTATGATAAAACAAATATCTCTAGTTTTGTATGATAAAGTGCATATAGTACTTTCACAAAAGTGAAACTGAAACATTAGCAAGCAGTGAGAGAGGTGATGATTTTGTGTTCCTCCCAACCTAGGGGGAGTACCAAACAGATGCCTTGAAAATAAAAAAAGCACGTCTTATTGAACGATTTGGGGGTGGTCCCATCCTCTTAGGACCACCCCAAGTACAGTTATAGGCAAAAAAACATTCCCAACCACATGCCCTGCAAAGCATTATGGCCTGAGATTAGCAGTGGGCAGTGAATATTATATAGTATCCAATATCAAAATAATTCTACAAAGAGCTGCAGTTCAACTGGTGGTTACTAGATGTCCCTCACGAGTCAAACGCAAATGCTTGATAAAAGGGTTTCAATGGTTTTGCATTTGACTCATGAGGGACATCTAGTAACGACTAGTGGAACAGCAGCTTGATGTAAGAATAATGTCAATGCTTTGCATTTCAGTTCAGATTAGCTTTATTCGATTTTGATACATAAAATCATAAAAGCAACATTCATTATATACACATCATTAAGAACCATTTCATTACAATAATTAATAATAAGTTAAGACATTATTAAATCAGTTCAAACGAATTGCTAATCACTGGATAACACTGCTAAAAAATACTTCAAGGAAAATAGTTTGGGATGGGGTTGTTGAAACCATTCTGTACATACACACTCCGATCCGGCCGATAATTAATCTCTAAACTTGTTCTTTCTGAAAAATGATGTTTTCTCTCTAGTCTTGTATTTAAGGGCCCAGGGTAGCGGGACCTAGGGTAGAAATCATGTAGTCCCCAGACAGAGATCGGGCCATCCCCTAATTGTGGAAACCAAGTTTGTAAAGAAGGCACAACCCGATCACTCAAGAATCTAACTAGCACCAGGTCGCCTGGGAGATCTTTTGGAAGGGGGCCGAGCCAACCCACCCTTCTAACATTTCGAATAGCACCATCAATGTTCACTGGCAAGGGTCGGTTCCTAGACAGCTAAAAGATGACCTTGTATTTTAGATCCTCGAATCTCTCGGTTTTTCCCTTTGTAATTGGTAAAACACCAGTGAGAACACAGACAAAGGGGCGGCCATTGGAGGCAAATGTATATGTTTAGTATAATCTGGGTTAGTAGTTTTCTCCTCATGAGGTTTGGGAATGTTTGGCACCCCTACATCAGCGATGATACTCTTGGTGGTAGTGGGCTCGATGTCGGATGACGAGGAGATACATGGGCGGTTCTGTGGGACCGTAGGTCTGTTGAGAGGGATGCTATTCTTTGAGGAGCTTACTTAGAAACCACTGTAGCGGGTAAGGGCTGTGGTTGGCTAAGTCCTGCCAGGTTCTTATAAGGTTGAGTCGGTGCCCTAATTGAGGTCTCTATATCCCTTAACCTATCCCCTAGGGAGTTGATTCTTGCAGTCAAAGGGGATATTAGAGAGGTGACCAGGTGTTTAATCAGGTCCAGAAGAGCTGCCTGGTAGGGGGGTGCAAAGGATTCGATGTTATCGCAGGCCTGGGAAGCTGTAGGTAGGGTGCTGATGGACGGTGAGGAACTTGTGCAAGGCTGTAGCAGTTTTGCTTCCCTCCCCATGCAGTTATCCCCGGAACACTTTCTTTTGACCGTAGGAGTTTTAGGGTTCCCAAGTTGTTTGGTGTTTGCTTTTACTGACGGGGATAAGAGAGGGGCAGCCAGAATGTTATTGTTTGCGTTCAATAATGAGCTAGACTGCAAATGTACGGGAAGTATTGGGCTGGAAAGGGCTTGGGGTGGGTCTGCTATGGTTTCGACTGGTGCATATCGAATGTGACATAGGGCATTCAATTCCTCCAACCAGGACAAACTTGATGCTGTGTCGGCTAGCTGTGTCTCGGGATGTTTGCAGGCTACGCTATGTACGGGCAAACAGGTTTCTAGATCTTCCAAATCATGAATAACGGGTAATAATACCCTGTCTACATAGCAGTCTAACCTCCCCTTACTAGGGTCACTGGGGGGGATACTAGGTTTGGGAGCCCCCTTAAGAAGCATGGCGAAGGTGCAGCAAACAGAGTCCCACAAAAAGTCAATGAAAGTCCCAGTGTCTTGATGCGACAGTACGAGCAGAGATGTAGGTCGAAGTCTCACTATACCTTGTTCAGTAGGGGCGAAGGGGGGTGGCCCGTCCCGTCCTTCTCGGTCCTCTAAGGGCCACAGAGGGCCCGTGCCTTTGCCCGGGCTTAGCCCGGCGACCCGCGAGGGCTATCGCTGTTTTTAAGCGCCTCCTTGCGCTTCCATCAGGTCACGTGGTTCCCTGGGCTCCTGGGGATTGCAGTCCCTTAACCTGCCCTCCACGCGACGGCCGGCGTTTCCCCAGATGGAAGTGGGAGCGGGCAGCGGGAGGCAGGCAGCAACCCCAGCAGTTCAATAGATCGTTGAAAGCAGCAGCCCTCCACCCGGGCTCCCCAGCGGCAATTCCCGGAAATTCCCGATGCACAGGCAGGTTCGAATGTGCTTTGCATTTGACTCGTGAGGGACATCTAGTAACGACTAGGTGAACTGCAGCTCTTTGTAGAATTATTTTGATATTGGATACTATAATATTCACTGCCCACTGCTAATATCGTCCCATAATGCTTTGCAGGGCCTTTGGTTGGGATTGTTTTTTTGCCAATAACTGTTCTTGGGGTGGTCCTAAGAGGATGGGACCACCACTGAAGTTCAACAAAATGTGCTTTTTGTTTATGCTCTTTGTGTTCAAGACATCTGCTTGGTCCTCCCCCTAGGTTAGGGGGGGCAAAATCATCAGCTCTCTCATTGCCTAATGCTTTAATTGTAAAAGTTCACTTTTGTGAATTGGTTATATGCTTATAAGCATGTAAAATTGTGCTTTCAAAGCATCTGAGGATGTTGTTGATTTTGTTGCTATGCTATGTGATTAAGCACAGTGTTGTGCTGTACTACGTGCAATTTGCGAAGTGCGAATTAGCACAAACTTTGCATGCTCTATTAGCGTAGCGTAGTATTATGCCCAGGGTTAGTCTTATCTAATTTATTAATATAGAGGGTAAAAAGTAGTGGCGCGAAAATACACCCCTGACGGACGCCTCTACCCAATTTAAAGTGCCTTGTGCATTTACCTTCCTGGGTGACCCTAACTGTTGCTGAGAGATCCCGGTGTAAATCGGCCCAAAAAATTAGACAAGGCAGGAGTCAATGCCCGTATCAAGCAAAATAGACCAAAGCTTTGATCTATTAACCAGATCGAACGCCGAAGAAAGGTCCATCAAGGCCATCTGCAAGGTACCCCTCTTTGGCTATGGTATATTTGCCTATTATTAGATCTAGGTTAAGGCACTGGTCTATAGTGCTTCTTCCTTGTCTAAAGCCATATTGTAGGTTGGATAAGACCTCGTTATCATTCACCCAGCTAGAATCACTTTGCCTAAGATTTTAACAGCAGAATCAATTAAAGATATCGGTCTATAACACCGTGGATCCCCTCTCTGGCCCTTTTTAAAAACTGGTATGATCTTAGATAAAGACCATGAGGCAGGAAACCCCTGTGCACTTGAAACATTAAAAACATTAGTTAATATCTTGGCCCAAAATTTTGGGTTACTTTTATACAAATCAGCAGGGACGGAATCAGGGCCAGGTGCTTTATTACAAGACATCTGTATTATCGCCCTTTCTACATCCCCCTCCTTAAAACCACAGGAGGTAAAAACCTATCAATGTCCATGCAAAAGGGGGAATCCACAGTGACATTAGGTCCATAGGTTACTTCAAAATGAGAGAGCCACTGGTCCTCTGTATTATTACATTCCAAATTGCCATTCTCTATACCAGAAAGGAAAGGTTTATTATCGATGACCCAAAATTTCGAGCTATCCTTTAAAACTTCCACAGATAAGAGTGCATTCCAGGCCTCTTCTTTGATCTCCTTATTCCGCATAGAAACAACGGTCTTATACTGTTTCTTTAGCATGACTACCTGCTCCTTATCTCGAGGTATATTTTTCAGGGCTTGAGCCAGATTGCGATGGGCCCGTGAGCAGTTGTTGTCAAATCACCTTTCAGCCATAGTTTATCTGGGTTTGGATGTCATATTCAGATCAAAGGCTACCTAACCACAAATGCCTTCAAAGGCTCTAAGGACCTCAGCCCCTGGAGTGGTATTATCAACCCATATTGCAAAGTTATCTTTGGCCATTTCACAGAGATTCGATAACAAAAGTTCTGGAGTTTCCTTGGCCCATTCAAGCGTCCTCCCCTGATCGATTGTTACCACAGAACTAACTCCCACTTTCTTAACTCGTTATTCCCAAAAGACCACAATCTTTATCTAGCACTAGTATTACTGGATTGTGGTCGCTGAAAGGCGACAGCCTGGCATTGTAAAACACTACCAGAGCTAACATGGGTGGGAGATAAATATGTAGTCAATAACAGTGTGTCCTCCCTAGCTTTAAAAGTTGAGATCCGATAAATTGGATCATTAAAACTATGTTAAAAAGGTCTGCACCAGCCAGAAGGTCCTCCAGATATTCCCCCTATTGTGTGTGCTCAAAGTGGGGTGTCACAGAATGAGCTGGCCCTAAATGTTCATCAACATAACAGTTCAATTCACAAATTTGAATGTTAAAATTGCCCATAAATACAATGTGATAAAAAGTAGTTTGCTTCAGCCTATATCCTTTCAGGAAACATTTCACGTAACATAAATGTTGATTTATGAAATCACTTTCCCCAGAGTTATAAAATTAACAATAATATTTTGGGGGAGTTAAGGGTTAATAGTTCTACTATCAAGCAATTATGGGAACCCGCCTCCTGACTCCTAAAGGACCCTTTAAGATTTAGGGAAAAAAGCATTAGAAGGCCCCCCTTTGCTCTGCCTGCCGGAGCCGAGCGTGCGGGGGAACAATACGATTTATAAGCATCCTGCCAAAATTATCCGCCTTATCCCACGTCTCCTGAAGACCGATTATGTTGTGTTGTTTTAAGAAACCCAGCCAGCTTGAATCGTCTCTTTTAATTCTAAGGTCCGCTGTATTCCAGCTGATGATCTCGCTTTTAGGGGCTGTGTCTACATCTATAACCTGGCCATTTTAGCTGTCTCCATGGGAGCTCTCATGGGACGCCTTCAGTCAGTCATTCACATCCAGCTGGGACAGTGGGAGAAATCTATTTCTTAAAGCTAAACCATCTCCTTCATACGCGGTCAGCAAGGATAATGACTGTGGGACTGTTACCCGTCTCCAGCTTGGCCTATCTTAAAGGGTCGCTAGTTCTTTATTTTAAGAAAGACAATCTCCATTCTGATAATACATCATTGGGCATGCCTCACTAGGGGATCTTACAGGTCTACCAAATACTTTTATTCCTCTTATTGGTGGGTAAAAGAAACCCAGGGGCCTAGCCCTGATGCCCCCCTCCCCATCACAGAACTGTCCCAAAACAACCGGCCAGCAATATCCTGTTTATCGAAATTAAAAATAATACAATCACCTTCAGGCTGTTTGGGGCAGTTTCCCACCCATCCCACACGTCTAACCATTATAATGTAAGATGAAACCTCGGAATTACCTTTACACTGTTGTTCAAACCATTATTTAGTTTTCTGTAGCAAACCCTGGGTGGATTCATTGTCACGGTCTCCAAGTGGAGGTAGCGCTAAAAGAACAGCTAATTTCTAACTATAACGTCCCTGAAACCTATAGTTTTTCAGTGAATTTGAAAGGCTTTTTAACTGCTAATTCCTAACTATAACTTTCCTGAAACCTCTGTTCTTTCAGTGAATTTCTAAGGTTTTTTTATATGCTAATTTCCAAATATGCCTACATAGGTAGAAAGGCGCAAAAAGAAGCAAGAGAAGTGCAGAAAAGGCAACATAAGTCCAGAAAGAGGAAGAAAGGTGCAAAAAGAAGCAAGAGAAGTGCATAAAGAAGCAACAGAGGTGCAGAAAGAAGCCTACTTTGGCTGTACCCTTACACAGTCTCATAGAAAGTAGCATAATCACTAATCCTTCTCCAAAGATATCTAAAACCTCACTTTTCTCTTGAAGGTTTACTATTCATAGACTATTCAGAATTTGTTGGCCTACCAAATGTAAAACAGCAATCCTAACCATATCACTTTTGCAAGTCTGACCAAGTTTGTGAAGGAATGCATGTGTGTGTCTCTGCTTTTACCTGTTGACATGTTACATAAAATTAAACATACAAAAACTTGAATATCTGTATTTCAAACAGCATACTCTGTAAATGTGTGTACAAGAAGGTGCATGTATTTCTTTCTCCTCCTAATACAGGGCACATGCATATTCAATAGTACATTTGAGGGGCTCTACACACCTACATAAAACGTGTCTGCCTGTGCAACTGAATGAAAGAGCAGAACTAACAAGATTTGACCATCTATAAGAGAAGCTACCCCCATTTTGAGCTACCATCTTCAGATCCATAACACGTGAGAATACATGTACAAGTAGACATATACCTCAGTCACGAGAGCACGCAGACCTTTAAACTTAACAGCTTGCACTTCCCATTTCAATATTGAAACAGGCAAGAGAAGTACAAAAGGAAGCAAGAGAGGTGTAGAAAAAAATAAGAGAGATGCAGAAAGAGTAATAAATGTGCAGAAAGAGGCAAGAAACGTGCAGAAAGAGGTGAGAGAAGTGTAGAAAGAGACAAGCGAAGAGTAGACAGAGGCAAGAGAGGTGCAAAAACAGGAAAGAGAACTGCAGAAAGAGGCAAGAGAGTTGCAGAAACAGACAAGAGAGGTACGGAAAGAGGGAACAGGGGTACCGAAAGAGGCAAGAGAAGTGCTGAAAGAAGTAGCAGAGGTACAGAAAGAGGCAAGAGACATATTGAAAGAAGGAATAGGAATGCAGAAAGAGGTAAGAGAAGTGCAGAAAGAGGCAACGAGGTACAGAAAGAGACAAGAGAGGTGCACAAAGAGACAAGAGAGGTACACTAAGATGGAAGATGAGTGCAGAAAGAGGCAACAGGGGTGCAGGAAGAAGCAAGTGAGGAGCAGAAAGAAGCAAGAGCAGTGCAGAAATAAGCAAGAGAAGTGCAGAAAGAGGCAGGAGAAGTGCAGAAATAGTCATGAGAAGTGCAGAAAGAGGCAATAGAGTCACAGAAAAAGGTAAGACATGTGCAGAAAGAGGCAAGAGAACTGCAGAAAGAACCAACAGAGGTGCAAACAGAGACAAGAGGGGTGCTGAAAATAGGCAAGAGAAGTGCAGAAAGAATCAACAGAGGTACTGAAAGAGGCAAGAGAACTATAGAAAGAGGAAAGAGAGGTGCAGAAAGATGGATGCAGAAAAACGCAAGAGGGGTCCAGAAAGAAGTAAGAGAGGTGGAGAAACAAGCTAGAAAAGTGCTAAAAGAAGCATTAGAGGTTCAGAAAGAAGCAAGAGAAGTGCAGAAAAAACAACAGTAGTGCAGAAAGAGACAAGAGTGGTGCAGAATGAGGCACACGGGATGCAGAATGAAGCAAGAGAAGTGCAGAAAGAGGCCAGAGAAGTGCACAAACAGGCAAGAAAGTTGCACAGGCAGGCAAACAAGGTACAGAAAGATGGAACAGGAGTACAGACAGGTGGCAAAGAGGTGTGGAAATAGAGAAGAGGAATGCAGAAAGAGCAAGAGGGTTGCAGAAAAAAGCAAGAGTGGTGTAGAAAGAAGCAAGAGAAGTGCAGAAAGAACAATCAGAAGTGCAGAAAGAGGCAATAGGGTTACAGAAAGAGGCAAGAGACGTGCAGAAAGAACCCACAGAGGTGCAGAAAGAGGCAAGAGAAGCACAGAAAAAGGCAAGAGAGGTGCAGAATGAAGGAAGAGGGGTGCATAAAGATGCAAGAGAGGTGCAGAAAGAAGCTACAGAGGTACAGATAGTGATAAAAGAAAGAAGAACGTTGCAGAAACAGGAAAAAGAAGTGCAGAAAGACAAAGAGAAGTCCTGAAAGAAACAAGAAAGGTGCAGAAAAAGGAGAATGGTAGAGAGAGGGAAGTGAAGTGCAAAAAAGAGTGAAGAGATGTGCAGAAAGAGGGAAGGGAGGTACAGAAAAAGGCAAGAGGGTGCAGAAAGAAGAAACAGAGGTGCAGAAAGAGGAAAGAGATGTGCAGAGAAACAACAGTGGTGGAGAAAGAGGCAAAAAAAGTACAGGAAGAGGGATGTAGAAAGAGGCACAAGGGGTGCAGAAAGAGGCATAAGGAATGCTGAAAGAAGTCACAGAGGTGCAGATAGAAAAGTGCAGAAAAAGACAAGAGAGGTGCAGAAATAGGCAGGGGAAGTGCAGAAAGAGACAAGAGAGGTGCAGAAAGGGGTGCAGAAAGAGACACCAGGGGTGCAGAAAGAAGCAAGAGAAGTGCAGAAAGAAGCAACAGAGGTGCAGAAAGAGGGGGAAGGAGGGTGGAGAAAGAGGCAAGAGAAGTGCAGGAACAAGCAACGGAGATGCAGAAAGTGGTAAGGGGTGGAGAAAGAGGCAGGAGAGGAGTAGAAGCAAGCAAGATGAGTGCATAAAGAAGCAACAGAGATGCACAAAGGGGGAACAGGGGTGGAGAAATTGGCAAGAGGGTTGCAGAAAAAAGCAAGAGAAGTGAAGAAAGGAGCATGAAAAGTGCAGAAAGAGGCAAGAGAATAGCAGAAAGCTGCAAGCGATGCGTAGAAAAATCCAAAAGAGGCAAGAGAACTACAGAATGAACCAACATTGGTGCTGACAGGCAAGGGGATGCAGGAAGAGGAAAGAAGGGTGGAGAAAGAGGCAAAGGGCTGTAGAAAGAAGCAAGAGAGCTGTACAAAGAAACAAAATAAATGCAGAAATAAGGAACAGAGGTGCAGAAAGAGAAGAGGGTTGAAGAAAGAGGTAAGGGGTGCAGAAAGAAGCAAGAGAGCTGCAGAAAGAAACCAACAAAGTGCATAAAAAAGGAACAGAAGAGCAGAAAGAGGCAAGAGGGGTGCAGAAAGAGACAAAAGGGGTGCAGAAAGAAGTTAATGGTGCAGAAAGAAAACAAAAGAAGTGCAGAAAGAAGGAACAGAAGTGCAGAATGAGGCAAGAGGGGTACAGAAAAGGGCGAGGGGTGCAGAAAGAGGCAAGAGAGTTGCAGAAAGAAAAAACAGAGGTGCAGAAATAGGCAAGGGAAGTACAGAAAGAGGCAAGAGAGGTGCAGAAAGAGGGAAGGAGGGTGGAGAAAGAGGCAAGAGAAGTGCAGGAACAAGCAACAGAGATGCAGAAAGTGGTAAACGGTTGCGAAAGAGGCAAGAGAGGTAAAGAAAGAAACAAGAGGATTGCACAAAGAGGATTGCACAAAGAAGCAAGAGAGATACACAATGTGGATTGCACAAAGAAGCAAGAGAGATACACAATGTGGGAACAGGGGCAGAGAAAGTGGCACGAGGGGTGCAGAAAGAAGCAAGAGAGGTGAAGAAAGAAGCAGGAGAAGTGCAGAAAGAGGCAGGAGAAGAGCAGAAAGCTCAAAGAGATGCATAGAAAAATGCAAGAAAGGTGCAGAAAGAGGCAAGAGAACTATAGAAAGAACCGCTATTGGTGCAGACAGAGGCAAGCGGGGTGCATGAAGAGGGAAGAGGGGTGGAGAAAGAGGCAATGGCGTGTAGAGCGAAGCAAGAAAGCTGCAGAAAGAAGCAAAGTGGAAAGATACAAAAGGAAAAGAGGAGCAGAAAGAGGCAAGAGGAGTGCAGAAAGAGACAGAAGGGGTGCAGACATTGGGAAGATGGGTGCAGAAGCAGGCAAGGCGGTGCAGAAAGAAGTAAGAGAGGTACAGAAAGAAATAACATAAGTGCAGAATAAAGGAACAGAGGTTCAGAAAGAGACAAGAGGGGTGCAAAAAGAGGGAAGAAGGCTGCAGGAAGATGGAAGAGGGGTGCAGAAAGAAGCAAGAGAGGTGCAGAAACAAAAAAAGAAGTGCAGAAAGAGGCAAGATTGGTGCAGAAAGAGGGAAGGGGGTGTGAAAGAGACACGAGGGGTGCTGAAAGAAGCAAGAGAGGTGCAGAACGAAGCAACAGAGTTGCAGAAAGAGGCAAGAGAAGTACAGAAACAAGAAACAGAGATGCAGAAATGGGTAAGAAGGGTGGAGAAAGAGGCAGGAGGGGTGCAGAAAGAATCAAGAGAGGTGCAGAAAGAAACAAAAGAAGTACAGAAATAAGGAACAGAGGTACAGAAAGAGGCAAGAGGGGTATGGCAAGAGGGGTGTGAAAGTGGCACATGGGTGCATAAAGAAGTATGAGCGGTGCAGGAAGCAGCAACAGAGGTGCAGAAAGGGGGAAGTGGGGTGGAGAAAGACAAGAGAAGTGCAGAAAGAAACAACAGATGCAGAAAGAGGGAAGAGGGGTGGAGAAAGAGGCAAGAGAGGTATAGAAAGAGGGAAGAGGGTTGCAAAAAGAGGCAAGAGAGGTGCTGAAAGAGGCAACAGAGGTGCAGAAAGAGGCAAAAGAGGTACAGAAAGTAGAAGAAAATTGCAGAAAGTGGCAAGAGAAGTGTAGTAAAAGAAAGAAAGGTACAGAAGGAAGCAACAGAAATGCTGAAAGTGGCAAGAGTGGCTTCCACACCATTAGTACCAATTTAACACCCACATTTAGCAATAAGAAACAGGTGACCATTCTAGGTTTGCAAAGGACCTTCACCATGGTGTAACACTTTTCGCTGCAGTTTTGGTAATGTTTGAGCCGTTTGAACTAGAAACAAGGCTTTTTTTTGTTCAAATCTGTAGATTAGGCAGCAGATGATGGATTATGTGGCTAATACGGAAAATGTTTAATTGTGCAAACGTCAGTGCAGACAAACAGTCGCATAATTCCAGTGGCCCTGCTCCTTCCTCTGACTAGGTCCAGAAGTGATCCTCAGTGATTCCTTCTTTTTTGTCTCATTGAGTTCATAGTTTAGCTTCTATGGAAACAAGGAAGACTAAACCTGAGGTTATCACTCCATAACACAGACTACCATACCACATAATTACTCTCCATAACATATAGTCCCGCTCTGCATAATACCTATACACTAAATACCACATACTTCTATTCACATATTTTCACTGCACAACATACCACATAATTCCACTACACACAACATACATCCACTCCACTCCAAAAAACATTAGTAAAAATGTTTACATTTACAACACCAACGTCTAACTCTTGCAAATACGACACCTATTACATTACAAATGCTTCTTTAACTGTTAGTCGCGTTTGCAGAGTGGTGGAGAAAGGGGGCTGTACCTCCGACCAGCCCTCAGGAATTACGCTGCGTAGGACTAACAGGAGGTACCAGGAAGACTTCTTAGCCCCCAAAGTCCCTCAGGAGAATAGTGGACTTCATCCCTAACCACATAGTGTGCCAGGAGGGGCGTTTGCAGAGTGGTGGAGAAAGGGGGCGTGGCCTCCGAAGACCTCTTAGCAATCCCACTGTGTGGGAATTACTGGAAGAAACAGGAGCGGTAGTTCGTCCCCAAGAACAACCTTGGGGGCCAACTATCCCTTCTATTACCTCCAGTAAGTCCCACACAGCAGGTTTGGTAAGTACTCGGAGCAGGCTATGCCCCCTTTTGACCACCAGTCTGCAATCACTATCCCTGGCATGCTCTTCGGTGGGGATTAAGCATGGGCGGAAAATCCATTCTGCTCGCGGATTTTGTAGATATTCGGTAAATTCGCAATCCGCGAACTCTCGCGAATTTACCGAAAATCCGCAAATTCGCACGCAGCGGATTTTTTTGTTTGGTGATACAATATTGCGGCGTGCAGCGTTCACTTACCATCATTCAGCATTTGCCGAGTTGTTTTTCTCGATATTTTGCGAGTGCTGCGCCATTTTGGATCTTCCTGCGGGATCCCGCGGAGGTTTGGCGACGCATCGCGAGAGTTCGCAAAATTGCGAACATGTAGATGCGGCGGGCAGCACCAATCTCGCACTCGCGAAATTACAAAATTTGCAATTCTGCACAAGAAATCCACCAGCAAGCAGCATAAACCTTCTGAAAATTATGATTTTTAGCAGAATAACTCCTCAGGTTGACATTTGCCTGCACTTTTTTTTGCAAGGAGTCCATTTTTGGGGGGGGGGGTGGGAGGAAGGAAGTGCCCGACAGAAAAACAAGTTTTGCAAAACTGAAAGCACTCAGCAGGTGCAAAAGTTCAAACTCATCATTAGTAACCATTCCCTGTATTATTATTATTATTATTATTATTATAAACCATTTTATAGCGCGCTCTGCTACTGGGGAGTATCCTGGCGCGGGGGAAATAAAAGAGGCAGAAAGCAGACCCTCACAGAGGTAGATGAACTCTTAAATAGCACTGTTAAACAAATATGTTTTCAGAAGTTTTTTAAATGCGGCTACAGTGGGTGTGGAGCGCAGGTGAAAAGGAAGAGCATTCCAGGCGCGAGCCACAACCACCGCAATCGACTGACCACTAAGTCTGGCACGCTTGAAACGGGGAAGGGACAGTTGAAACATGGTGGAGGATCTCAAAGTCCGTGCGGGAACGTAGCTAATGAATCTTTTTCTCAGGTACTGGGGGCCTTGATCATGAATAGCGCGAAATGCCAGAACCAGTGACTTAAACCTGATGCGCTGTGCAACCGGCAGCCAGTGAAGTGTACGTATCTCCGCACGAACGCTCTTCCATCTAGGTATGTTAAATAGAAGACGGACTGTCGCGTTCTGGATGATTTGCAGGCGCTTGACCAGGTAGGAAGGAATTCCACTGAATAATGCATTAGCATAGTCCAGCCTGGACAATATAAGTGCTCGCGCAACAGACTCCTTTGCTTCTCTAGGGAGCAAGGGAAAGAATTTGCGAAGCATTTTTAAGGTCGCAAAACAGGTGCCAGTCAGTTTTTTAATATGATGTTTAAATCTTAAGTCCTCATCAAACCAGATGCCCAAGTTTTTGGCGGGTCTCCCCATCTCTTTCGGGCCTGGAATGTCAGAAGGCCAAAGAGTGCTCATAAACGAGGAGGGAAAGGAGCCATAAAAAAGAACCTCAGATTTGTCCTCGTTGCATTTCAGCTGGGCCTTCGTCAACCAGCGAAATACCGAGGACAAACACAAATGAACTGTAGAGGTATCCAGGTTATCATCAGGCCAGGTGAACAACAGTTGGGTATCGTCTGCATACCCAATAATCTTGGCCCCGAACTGTTCAGCTAAATAGATCAAAGGTGTAATGTAGACATTGAACAGAAGGGGGCTAAGAGTGGAGCCCTGCGGGACACCTGTAAGCAGAGGTTCAGGCTCAGAGGCATATGGAGGCAACCAGACCTGCTGGGTCCTATCCGACAGGAAGGAGGACAGCCAGTCTAACACCACCCCTCCGATACCTATATCCGCTAACCGGCTAAGGAGGAGCTCATGGGGGACGGTGTCGAACGCGGCAGAGAGGTAGTAGTGCTTCCTGAGGGGCCCCTCCAGAGTTCAGTTGCCTACTTGCAACTATTCTATGACCCTGCTCTGACCCTCACAGCAGGCTCATAGAATAGCTACAAGTAGGCCACAAAGGTCCTGGGAAAAAAATTGCACTGCAACAGAAAGCAAATTACAGATAAGGAAGCAGGTGCCAGACAGGAAGTTTAAATTCAGTGACACATTAATCAACCCCAAATTAATTCATGTCAGTTGAAGCAGGGCAGGTGTGCTTGCTTTCCCCCCCCATAATCTACAGTGATGAACCAGAAATTAATTCATGTCAGTTGAAGCAGGGCAGGTGTGCTTGCTTCCCCCCCCATAATCTACAGTGATGAGTGATGAATCAGAGGGTGGCAGTGATGTACCAGAGAGTGGCATGGGTCAACCAGAGGGTGGCAGTAGTGAAACAGAGGGTGCTGTGAACCTGTGATGATGAACCAGACGTAGAAACAACAAAGTCACGACCTTTGCGAGCCGACAAGTTCGCAATTGCGAACTGGTACAAAACCCTTGCGAACTGGCAGAAACCCTTGCGAACACAAAAAGAAATAAAAATCTGCAGATTCGCGAGAGTTCGCGGATTTTGAGAATTGCGAATTCACAAATACGCAAATTCGCGAACGCCAGATTCGCAAAATTCGCCCATGCTTAATGTGGATTAAAGTCCCCTTTGCTTAGGGGCCAACTAGCCTACCTGATACCTCCAGTAGGCCACAGATAGTGGAATTGATGAGAGGTGGACACAGGCCACGCCCCCTTTTGCCACCACTCTGCAAACGCGCCTCCAGCAGTGTACCAAGAGGCGCGTTTGCAGAGTGGTGTAAAAAGGGGCATGGCCTTGGACCACCTCTGGTCCGTGGTCCCCTGCGGGAGCCGGCATTGCTTTTGGACAAGGGGAGCTGACGACATGCAGCCCCCCTTGTCCAAAAGCAATCTGCTTTGCTTAATGGAAGCGAGAGCAGGTTTTCTGCTCTCAATCCATTAAACAAAGCAGAGTTTGTAATGACAGGATGGGAGCAAACTGCAATGTCCTTGGGGTGGGCACTCTAGAGCTGGCCCTGGGGGGTAACGGTCCCCAGGACCATGGAGGGCTCCAACAAGTTTAAAGCCCCGGGGAGGTGGTGGTCACCATGCCTGGGGGTCTGCAATGGACCCGCCATTAACATAATTAGTGCCCAGAGGAGGTTGTGGTCCCCGGGTCAGTGGGGAGGGGCAGGAGCCCCCCACACTTTTCTAATTAGATTGAAGCCCTGGTGAGGTAGCGGTCCATGGGGCTTGGTGGACCCACGAGGCCCCCACCCATATTTGTGAAAAGCCCTGTGGAGGTGGTAGTCTCCCAGGCTGCTGGGGGCCGCGTGCCCCCACGCATAATAAATAAAGCCCTGGGGAGGTGGCAGTCCCTGGGGCTTTGGGGGCCTGTGCTGCCCCCGCAGATGTATGGCACATTGACCCTGGTACCTGGCGCAACCGGGGTCTCATAGAAACGAAGAGAGCCGCGCTTCGTTTAAAAAAAAAAGTTCGCCCAGAAGTAGGCTAAACATACAAGATGGTTGCCACAATTTGTGTTGATCGTGAAACTGTACCAAAGTTATAAGTACATTAAAACTTAGTTGAATCCTTCCTTTTATTCTCCTCTCATTAGATCTGCATAATAACACCTGAAACACTGGTCGTGGTGTATCTTGTCTACTGATTGCTGCATTCGATGCTGATTCATCAAACACCAAAAATATAAGCAAAACGACAGTCTTGACATTGATAGTCTTTAACTTTTTCCCTCCCTATGATGAGCTGACAGAGCTGGCTGATGATTTTTAAAAGTAGTGAAGTGCAATCCTTGTTCCAAATTCTAATGAGTTAGCCTGGCTACTTCTCAGAGTATGAGTGGTGTTTGCTCACACTCACTGGCACTTAGTCTTACTCTATCACTCATTCTCCCTCACCCTCATTTACTTAATCGCATTAGCACTTTCGCTTACCTTTACTCACTCTCACCTAGTCTGTCCCAGTGACTCACCCTGTGTTTTACTCTTTCTCACTTAATCTCACTCAGTCTCGTTTACTCTCACTCATTCTGATTAACTTAATCTCACTCTGACTCACACAGTAGCACTAAGTCCATCTCATCCTAAATCATTCTGACTCGCTCAATCTAACTGTGACTCATTTATTCTCACTGAGTCCCCGTTCAACTCAGTCTCACTCTGACTCACCCATACTCAGTCTCACTCATTCTCACTCAGCCTCTCTCTGACTCGTTAGCTCTCCCTGATTAACACTTTCTGATTTATTCAATCTTATTCTGATTCATTCATACACACTTAATCTCACTTATACTTACTCAGTCCCACTCATTCTCACTCATTCTGACTCACTCATTCTCACCCAAACTCATTCAGACTCACTGAGTCTCACTCATTCACATTCATTCTGTCTCAGTCTCACTCAGCCTCACTCAGTCACTCAGGGGCATATGTATAAAACGATTTTTCATTCGCAAACGCTGCGATTTGCAAAAATACAGCGTTTGCGAATGAAAAATCGCTAAACGCGATGTTTTCTCATCGCAAGATTAAGGAATAGCAAAATTTGCGATTCCTTAATTTTGCGTAAGCATGTAAGGAACCGCAAATTGCGATTCCTTAAATGCTATGTATCAAGCACCCAAGTTGTGCGATTTCTCATTAAGAAATCGCAAATTACCACCAACTTCAAGTTGGTGGTAATTTGAGATTTCTTTCACAAATGCATTTTTTTGCATTTGTAAAGTTACCATTTGGCGCACATACATGCCCTTAGGGCATGCATGTGAGGTGCATGTTCATTTCAGGGGTACATCAGGGTGTTCTTATGACACCCTTGCACCCTTGAAATTATTCTCAATTTGTGATTCTCTAATTGCGAATCCCAAATTGAGAATGACTTCAAATTCATTCCTATGGGCCTCCTGGCCCATAGAAATGAATGGGAAAGAATTCCTTAATTGCGATTTTGCAATTTGCAAATCGCAATTAAGGAAAACTAAGAATTCGCTAAAAAATTGCAATTTTCTACATACATCCCTTTTTGTAATTCTCAAATAGCGATTCTCAAAAAATCACTATTTGAGAATCGCAAACGGGGATTTTCCTACAAATGCCCTTCAGTCTTACTCAATGTCAGTCAGTCTCTTTCATTCTGTCTCAGTCTCACTCAGCCTCACTCAGTCACTCAGTCTTACTCAATGTCAGTCAGTCTCAATCATTCTCACTTACTGTCACTCAGTCCCACTCTGACTCAATTAGTCTCTCTCAAGTTCACTGTGACTCACTCAGTCGCACTAAGTCCATCTCATCGTAAACAATCCTGACTCACTCAATCTCACTGTGACTCATTCATTCTCACTGAGTCCCCGTTCAACTCAGTCTCACACTGACTCACCCACACTCAGTCTCACTCATTCTCACTCAGCCTCCCTCTGACTCGTAAACTCTCCCTGATTTACACCTTCTGATTTATTCATTCTCATTCTGATTCACTCATACACACTTAATCTCATTTATACTTACTCAGTCCCTCTCATTCTGACTCACTCATTCGCACCCTAACTTACTCAGACTCACTGAGTCTCACTCATTCACATTCATTCTGTCTCAGACTCACTCAGCCTCACTCAGTCACTCAGTCTTACTCAATGTCAGTCAGTCTCATTTATTCTCACTCAGTCTCAATCATTCTCACTACTGTCACTCAAGCCCACTCTGACTCAATTAGTCCCTCTCAAGTTCACTGTGACTCACTCATTCTTGCTTAGTCTCGATTAGTTTCCGAAATTTCATTCGATTTTCCCTGCCATTCGGAAACTGCACTGAATTTCTGCCGAAAAGCAAACTCTGTTTAAGGCACTATGTATCGCTCATCAAACACTTTTGAACCTTGGCCCAAAAGTCATCAAATACCTGTTCCAGCGCTATGTCCCTGCCAGACAGCTGCGTTCTGCCAACAATAACTGGCTGGTAGTAACCAGGTTCAGAAAGGCAGAGTGGGGAGGAAGAGCCTTTGCTGCAGCAGCTTCCAAACTTTGGATCACCCTACCTATATCATTGTCTTGTCTAGAGTCACATCCCCTCTTTCATAAATCATCAAAGACCTGGCTTTTTTCTTTCAAGTACTGATATCTACGTTCCTGTGACCTGGCTTCAGCTATCAGCGCCTTGACGCCTTTGGGCATTGTTAGTGCTTTACAAGTTGATTATTCATTCATTCATTCATTCATTCTTTCAGTTTAAACCCAGATCCATTCATTATGATTCAGTCAATCTCCCTCGGACTCACTCAGACTCACTTATTCACAGTCATTCTCACTCTGACACACTCCAACTCACTCACTTATTCAGTGTCACTAATGTTTAGTTATTTCACTCAGTTTCGCTCTGACTCACTCTATCTCACTCATTCACACTCTGACTCACTCTATCTCACTCAATCTCACTCTGACTCACTCTATCTCACTCATTCTCACTCTGACTCACTCTATCTCACTCATTCACACTCTGACTCACTCTATCTCACTCATTCTCACTCTGACTCACTCTATCTCACTCATTCTTACTCTGACTCACTCTATCTCACTCATTTTCACTCTTTCTCACTCTATCTCACTCATTCTCTGACTATGACTCATTCAGATAGTGGCTCATCCAGTCCTTCTCTCTCACTCTCATTCATCCTCACTTGTGCTCACTCTTCCGGTCTCTCATTCTCACTCACTCTGACTCACTCCTTCACTGACACTCACACAGTCACACATAGACACACAGACATTTCGCTCATACATGCACTAACTTTCAAGAACACACTCGAATGCACACATACGGAGCGTTTAAAGGTTGTTTTGTACTCTCCCTGTTGCCTGCTTTGTCCTGTTTGGAGTCCTTCTTTCTGCTATCAGGGCAGGAGCATGAAACTTAAACCTCGGACTCGCAGTCACAGATCTGAGGTTTCAGTCATCACTTTCACCCCACCGTTTGCCAACTATGGCCCAAAGGCATCAAAGCAAAAACCGGTCGCAAACGGTATTTTTGCATTTGGGATGCATCATCCCAAATGCAAAAATCGCAATTTAAGTAATCTCTAAATTGCGATTACTCCAATTGCCATTGCATTTAAGGAATCGGAAATTGAGATTCCTTATATGCAATGCATTCAAGTAAAAAAAAACTAATAAGGGGAGCAAATTACCAGCAAAAACTTTTTTCAAAGTTCCATTTTACACACATGCATGCCCTTGGGGTATGTGTGTGTGCAAGATGTTCTCATATGCAGATTTCAGGGGTGCAACATAGTGTCCTTTTGACTCCCTGGCACCCTTGAAATTGCATTCTCAATTTGCGACTCTCTAATTGAGAATCGCAAATTGAGAATGTCTTCCCATTCATTCCTATGGGCCTCCTGGCCCATAGGAATGAATGGGGAGGTATTCCTTAATTGGAGGTATTCCTTAATTGCGACTCGCAATTTGCGAGTTGCAATTAAGGAATGTTTAGAAATCGATAATTTTTAAGTGATTTCTACATGCATAGCCTTTTGTTATTCCTTATTAGCGAATCTTTCTTTTTCGCTAATAAGGAATCGCAAATGGCAATGTTCATGCATGTGCCAGTATGTGACGAGTTGGGAATGGGTGGGTCGACTGGCTGATTGATGTATAGCCACGGTCACTGCAGGGCTTCAGCCTGCAACGCCCATGGCTACATTTAGATATGGCTTATTAGCACATCACGGGTGGGGAGGCCCTGAGTTGTGCCAGGGTCCTGACGAGAGACCTGGGGGTTTCGCCAGACCTGGATAATCTCTCTGATGGCTGGTGCTGGTGCCTTACTCTGCCTGCGCCAGCCGTCAGACACTGTCACTAGCTAATCACCAAAAATTTGCACAAAGTTCCCCAGGGAGTGAGATCTATGCGAGAAAGAGTGGAATGGTTCCCCTTCTCTGAAAGTGTGGTTGTATCTGGAAGGCAGGGGCAATCGTCCCTTGTCGGAATTAGGGAAACCTCACACAACAGGCTGGTCCTGTGACTACTGTCGCATTCCCAACCCGCCGCTTCGTATCATCATCGGCTTCCTGCTCCTGCGTCAAGCCGGCACTGCAATGCCTGACGGGCAGCACTTGGTGCTGCACTTTAACGGAGATCTTTTATTCCAAAGCCGATGTTTGAGTGGGTGTGAGGGGCCCTAATTGTGAAGTTGTGAGCGTGTGAAAGTGGTGATTTTAAAAAAAGTTAGTACAGTCTACTCTGGGTACTTTTATTCCTGTAGCTGCCTACTTTATTAAAAATAAGAGGGGTATGGGATTTTCTACCAATCGATGTGTGGGAAGCCCATTTCAACCCTCAATAAGTGCTCTGGTCGACATGTTTCGTGCCATCAAGGCAATTCATCAGGACCAAGAAAAGTGCTCATAAACTCAAATCAGCGCCCATAATGGGCTGCGTAGTTAAATAGATACAACCTGGGGGGTCGGGAATTGGAGCAGGAAGAGTTCCTGTGATATTCTCCGCCCTGCGAGGAAACGGAAAAAAATTCATGTAAGAAACAATGTTTACAGAACAACATTGTCTGTATTTCCACCAAATAAAGCACTCTCTCATTTGTAAAGTAGGAGTTAAGGGAAATTATGCTAGAGAATGTATGCCACATATAACATATCACAAAAGTGTTGTCTCCCATTCAATCTCCCAAGCGCAATGAAAGTATGTGTCACCCAAGGGATCTAGGAAAATATCTGTGCCGTGGGTGGCTTCAAAAAGACCTAAGCAGATTCTTAGAGGAACCATCATAAGGGACTTGGGAAGGCTCTAGACTTACCCAAGGTTGTTGTAGAGAAGTCTCCCCGTGCTGCCTGGGTAGGACCTACGTGGTCAATAAGTAACCTGTAGGAATGTGGGAGAAAATAGGTAAAGTATAGAAGAGGAGCTGGGATCATGGTTCCAGCACCCTAGGTTTAACAACCAGATATGCCAAACCAGGTGCAGAGGCTCAGTGCACTGTGGAACCCGCACCCGCGTGTCACTCAAAAAGCGCCGCAGTACGGCGGCGGCAAAACCCAACTGCGGACCGCCTCAACCCAACACGCCGCCTCCCCCATGGGGGTATTCCTGAATACATTCCGTAGTGCCCAAGGGGGGTAGGGCACGCCCAAGCTCGCCGAGCCTACCACACGTATTGCTCCAAGTTCACCGAGCCTCGTCAGTGTGGGTAGCGGCCGCCAGTCCGATACGGAAATAGGGGGCGGCCGGCGCGAGGGCGAGGCTCCCGAATAATAAAGTTGTTGGATCCCCCGCCACCGCAACCGCGACACAGACGGAGGGCCACCTGAGCATGCGGACGTCACCGGAGGCAGTACGCCCACGGAACGGAGTCGGGAGCCGACAGCGCTCCTGCGGTGTCAACCGGCCGGCGGCGGACCCAGGAAGCCACTTACCCTCAAAGATGATTGCAGGAGCCGTTACACCTACGTCCATCCGACCGGCAGTCTCAGTCGAGCAGGCAGCCGGTGGATTGGTTGTGTTGCAGGAAGCCCTTAGGTCTATCCTGGAAGTGGTAAAAAGTGAAGTAGGACTATGGTTGTTTACCTATTTCACAGGCATGCGCATACAGATGTCCATGGAAGGCAGAGTAAGCCTCTATGTGTCCCAAAGCAGGCGACATCTTGGACAGGAGTTAGGGATGGCTTTGTGATATAGGGCACAAGTAGAGGCGTCCATCAGGGGAGAACTAAACTGCTAAGTTTGTAGTAGACTGAAAAACCGAAAAAACGCTATTTAATGATTATGCATACTGTATTGTCACAGCAGTCTCCGGTTTGCTTACTCGAGTATTATGTGAATTTGACAGTGAATTCTCATTATGAGTTTGTTAGGCATTGTCCCGGGGCTAGTGCTATTGTGTCCATCCCACCAGGTTAATTGATTTGTTTGTGGGTTCTAGCTGTTTAGACTAAAATGGTGAAGATAAAATAGCACTTGTGTTGGCTATGTGGTGCAGCCAATAACCCCATTAGTAAAAAGCTGGACTGAGGGAAGACACTTTGTCCGGTGGGTGGTTATCTTATCAGTGTGTTCCACGGGACAGAGTCGTTGAGCCCTTCAGTGTCTAGATGTAGGCGGTGGACCCATCTCTGCTCTATTTTGAACAGTGCCTGTTGGTTTAATGAGGGATGCCATTCCAAAATTATCCAGCGCATGTCTTCTGCCGCATGACTGTGTAGGTGACAGTGTTCATAAAGGCGAGTGTGAGTCTTGTGGCAGCGAACATTGCTGTTGTGTTCCATGATGCGTGTTTTTACTGTGCGTGTTGTCATTCCGACATATTTCAGATCGCATGGGCACGTGAACATGTATATACATTTGCTGCTGTTGCAGTTCGTATGTCTATTCAAGTGCCACGTGAAGTCGTGTGAAAGTTGGATTGTTTTGGATTGGATGGCTTGTGGACAGACAACACAGTTACCACAGCGGTAGTGACCTGTTACTGGTGGCAAGTCCCACAGGGTGTTCTGTGGGCTTCTGCTGTTCTTTTTCGGACGGGTATGGACCAGTTGATCTTTCAGATTGCACGTTCTTTTAAACGCAAAGCGAGGGCGTGGAATGTCTAGATTGACAGAGTTCAGTATACCCCAATGAGAATTTACTGTTTTTTTGATAAAGGAAGAGTTCCTGGTGTAGGCTGTTACGCACGTGATAATATCCTCCTTCTCCTTGATATGGGTTTCCAACAGGGATTCTCTGTTGTTATTTAGGGCTCTCTTTGCTGAGCGATGGAGTAATTTGGTAGGGTAGCCCCTCTCCTGTAGTTTATTTTGTAGGATGTCAGCTTCTCGTTGATAATCACTGGTGGTTGTACAGTTCCTGCGGATTCTTAGGAACTGACCGAAGGGGAGGTTATCCCTTAGTGCTCTCGTATGGTGGCTGCCATAGAGTAAGAGGCTGTTTCTGTCAGTTTCCTTTTTATACAGAGTGGTAGAGATCTCCGAAGGGCCCAGTACAATAGTCAGGTCTAGAAAGGGTATGGATGTTTCCGAAATGGTTCCTGTAAATTTCAGGTAGGGATCCTGGAGGTTGATCCAGGAGCAGAACTCCTCACAGCTGGTCCGGTTGCCCTTCCAAAAGATCAAGATGTCGTCTATATAGCGACGCCAGAGGGTGAGGTTTTCACGGAATGCGTTTTTGTCTGGAGGGTAGATAAACGTCTTCTCGAACGCAGCCATGTAAATGCATGCTACACTGGGCGCGAAGGTCGAACCCATAGAAGTCCCACGGATTTGATGGAACAGTTCAGATTCATATTTGAAAAAGTTCTCTGTTAAGGCGATCTTTGCTAGCTCCATGATGAAAGAGATTGGAGTAGGCGATGTCCATTCCTCAAGTCTCAGAGTGGACTCCACTGCTTCCAAGGTTGCCTGTTGGGGGATATTCGTGTAAAGGGATTCCACATCCAACGTCAGCAGTAGATCCACATCAAAAACACGCATCATGGAACACAACAGCATTGTTCGCTGCCACAAGACTCACACTCGCCTTTATGAACACTGTCACCTACACAGTCATGCGGCAGAAGACATGCGCTGGATAATTTTGGAATGGCATCCCTCATTAAACCAACAGGCACTGTTCAAAATAGAGCAGAGATGGGTCCACCGCCTACATCTAGACACTGAAGGGCTCAACAACTCTGTCCCATGGAACACACTGATAAGATAACCACCCACCGGACAAAGTGTCTTCCCTCAGTCCAGCTTTTTACTAATGGGGTTATTGGCTGCACCACATAGCCAACACAAGTGCTATTTTATCTTCAACATTTTAGTCTAAACAGCTAGAACCCACAAACAAATCAATTAACCTGGTGGGATGGACACAATAGCACTAGCCCCGGGACAATGCCTAACAAACTCATAATGAGAATTCACTGTCAAATTCACATAATACTCGAGTAAGCAAACCGGAGACTGCTGTGACAATACAGTATGCATAATCATTAAATAGCGTTTTTTCGTTTTTTCGGTTTTTCAGTCTATTACAAACTTAGCAGTTTAGTTCTCCCCTGATGGACGCCTCTACTTGTGCCCTATATCACAAAGCCATCCCTAACTCCTGTCCAAGATGTCGCCTGCTTTGGGACACATAGAGGCTTACTCTGCCTTCCATGGACATCTGTATGCGCATGCCTGTGAAATAGGTAAACAACCATAGTCCTACTTCACTTTTTACCACTTCCAGGATAGACTTAAGGGCTTCCTGCAACACAACCAATCCACCGGCTGCCTGCTCGACTGAGACTGCCGGTCGGATGGACGTAGGTGTAACGGCTCCTGCAATCATCTTTGAGGGTAAGTGGCTTCCTGGGTCCGCCGCCGGCCGGTTGACACCGCAGGAGCGCTGTCGGCTCCCGACTCCGTTCCGTGGGCGTACTGCCTCCGGTGACGTCCGCATGCTCAGGTGGCCCTCCGTCTGTGTCGCGGTTGCGGTGGCGGGGGATCCAACAACTTTATTATTCGGGAGCCTCGCCCTCGCGCCGGCCGCCCCCTATTTCCGTATCGGACTGGCGGCCACTACCCACACTGACGAGGCTCGGTGAACTTGGAGCAATACGTGTG